>NC_069501.1:447234002-447534002 GCF_027579735.1 Bombina bombina | reverse complement strand
TTAACTAGTGTTTTGATGCTGAGAGTGCGGCGGTTTAGGGGTTAATATGTTATTTTAGTGGCGGCGCTGTCTCCCGGAGCGGCAGAATAGGGTTCAATAAGTATAATGTAGATGTTGACGATGTTAGGGGCGCAGATTGGGGGTTAATAAGTGTAAGATTAGGGGTGTTTAGAACTCAGGGTTTTATGTTAGGGTGTTAGGTGTAAACAAAATTTTGTTTCCCAATAGGAATCAATGGGGCTGCGTTACGGAGCTTCACGCTGCTTTTTTGCAGGGTGTTAGACTTTTTTTCCAGATGGCTCTCCAATTGATGTCTATGGGGAAATCGTGCACGAGCACGTACAACCAGCTCACCGCCTTGCTTTCAACAGCGCTGGTATTGGATGTGCGGTAGGAGCTCAATTTTGCTCTACGCTCACTTCTTGCCTGTTAACGCCGCCGGTGTTTATAAACATGTAATACCAGCGCTGTAGGGAAGTGAGCGGAGACAATACGTGCAAGTTAGCACCGCACCCTTCATAACGCAAAACTCGTAATCTAGCCGTAAGCAAATTAGATAGAAGTAATTTGGAAAGTTGCTTAAATAATATGCCCTATAAGGAACCCATGAAACATTTTCTGGATTTCATGGCCCTTTAAATTCCAACCTAACAGTGTACTCTTATGGTCAGAGATTAATAATGTAATAACGATGCAAAAACAGGGGCACAGGAAGAGTTACTGTACTATCACAAGCTAAAGGGAGACCGCAGTTAGGGCATCCCCTAACTCCAGTCATCCCATAACACCTGCCGCTACTGTTTTGCTTTTTCTTTCAAGGATCCATCTACTCCCACAAAAGTGCATCCACAAAAGCCCAAACGACCGCCAGGCTAAGTGGGGGGTTCCCGCAATAAAATCTCTGCTTTACCTACACATTTTAAACATTTTTCTTCAATTATTGATTACAAATATCTAGATGGTTTATGTAGCAGAGTTTTTGTTTTTTTAATAAGGCAAAGGTATGTATCAATGATTGTATCTTTAGAAATTGTTGAACAGGGGACAGTAAATTCCAAATTAAACTTTTATGTTCAGATAGAGCATGTCATTTCAACACACTTTCCAATTTACCTTTATCATCAAAATTTGCTTTGTTCCCTTTGGTATTCTTTGTTGAAAGCTAAACCTAGGTAGGCTCATATGTTAATTTATATGCCCTTGAAAGCCACCTGTTATCTCAATGTATTGGACTGTTTTTCAAAGCTAGAGGGGGTTAGTTCATGTGTGCCATATAGATAACATTATGCTCACTCCCGTGGAGTTATTTATGAGTCAGCACTAATTGCATGAAATGGAAGTCTATCAAAAGAACTGAAATAAGGGGGCAGTCTGCAGAGGCTTAGATACAAGGTAATCACAGAGGTAAAAATTATATTGCTATATCAGTGTTGTTTATGCAAAACTTGGGAATGGTAAATATAGGGATTATCTATCTTTTAAAAAAAAAAATAACATTTTTGGTGTTTACTGTTCCTTTAAAGGAGTGAGCTGATAGCTCTAACCAGCAGCGATCACATGCTCATGCCCATGAAACGCACCTGTATTGCTTGCTTGCACACTTTTTTAACACCTTTGTTTTTGTTATTTTTTTTTACAGCAGATTTAATAAATAAATAATTATATAGTTTAACCTTTTAATGCCGTTATGCCGTTCTATTCCGTCATAATTACACTGGGCTTTAGAGCCGTTATGACGGAATAGAAACGTCATTGCCAACGCTGTCCTGAAGCCTTCTGTGCATCCAGGATTGATTCGCGGTCTGGAGGGCGTTCCTAGGGTTGTAGGGACGCCCCCAGACACTATCCAATAATTGAAATCTCACGATTGTGTGCACGATTGCGTGGTTTCAATTTGTCTACATTGGAACAGTTGTTCCGATGTAGACACTTTAACCCAGTCACGAAAAAGCTAAATTAAAATTTTCTAGATTCTAAGGAGCCTATCTATCAAGCTCTGAAAGGAGCTTGACGGCCTGTGTTTCCGGCGAGTCTTCAGACTCGCCAGAAACAGCAGTTATGAAGCAGCGGTCACAAAGACCGCTGCTCCATAACCTGTCCGCCTGCTCTGAGCAGGCGGACAGACATCGCCGGAAATCAACCCGATCGAGTACAATCGGGTTGATTGACACCCCCCTGCTGGCGGCCCATTGGCCGCGAGTCAGCAGGGGGCGGCGTTGCACCAGCAGCTCTTGTGAGCTGCTGGTGCAATGCTGAATACGGAGAGCGTATTGCTCGCCGTATTCAGCGAGGTCTGTCGGACCTGATCTGCACTGTCGGATCAGGTCCGCCAGACCTTGTTAAATAGAGGCCTAAACATAAACTCTGTGTTCCTACCCACATGCTGCATAAACACACGGCTAAAAAAAAAGTTACAATGTCACCTTTCAGGACATAAAGTAACTTCTTCACTGCTGATCCATTTTAGACATGCACTGAATCTGTTTTTTTTAATATTAACACTATATACACATATAGGTATACTTATTCTTTTACAAAACAAAATAAAAAACATGTGTTCATACTATATGCAATTATAAGTTAGGAATCTGTATAAAGACATTCATTTTGTTATACAAAACATAAAAAAGACAGATGCGCCACATGGCCCAATATTGTATGTTCAGCGGGGTAGATATATTCTAGTGGTGTCAATATTAACTCACAATCTAGGGAGCACTTCAGTTAGTGCAGCAGGAGCAGTCTGGGATCAATCACAGTCACCCAGCAGACCGACCTCTAGGGCAAAATAGTGTGGTTCTGTAGTGGAGATACAAGCAAAAACAAAAGTGCCTATATGGCCTAGTACTGTTGAACCAGAGGATGGTGTTCTGTATATTTGAAAATATACTCACAATTTGTATAGCATCTTCATTGATGCTAATCAGGCCCAGGAAGGGATCAATGCAGTCACCCAACAGACTATGGCAGGTTTTCACAGCAGGCAGAGCCGCAGAGCTCTCAAGAATCAGGTTAGGTCCAAATGATACACAATAGCAAGTGTTTAAATAAAAAGTTGGTACTTTTACTAGATAAAACCAATAAAAACAAAGCGACGCGTTTCTCAGTCTCAGACTGTTTCCTCAGGCTTAATAAAATAGTTTACAAACACTTGCTTTATATACCTAACAAAACTAATTACCACAATTGACACCATTTGTTGTGGGTGTGGTCTATGACATCATTAGTATCCTAGCTGCAGAAAATATTTTGACAACAACACTGTCTACATATACCCCAATTTGTATGTTCTAAATCACACCAATATAAATATACATTGTAACATACAATGTATAAATTCATCACAGATGGTTTATACAATACAAATATATATAAAACAATTTGCATGTTTTTTTGTGAAGCAGACCAAAAACAATTGTAACTTGTGATGGATGAATTAGTCCATAAATCATAATTCATTATATACAATGTATAAGCTAAACATATATAGATTAAACACTTTAGTTATTTCTACACAGTTCCTTATTTTTGTTATTCTCTAACAGATCTTTCTCAAAACGGCATGCCCCATTGTGATCCCTAGTAGAGAAGTGATACACTTTGTGTTAATAGTACTCAAACAGGCATTAGTATTAAGGCCATTGATTTATCTTAATCTAAAATTACAGATGCAATGACATTACCCTTTTGTAATGAGGAATATTCTACTAGGGAGTGAATCGAGATAAACCAAGCTTGTACGTTGATTTCAAAGCTAGATCGCTTACTTTATCAAACCGCCAGTTTGACTTTCTAAATGGCGTGCATGTGAAGCTAGTGCGCATGGTCCGTAGCGGTTACCCATACGGTACCCGGAGACCTATTCGGCTCCACGCTAAGCGCAAGTGAATGCTGATTGCGTGATAGGATAATGTAATCCTATGAGTGAGAGTAAGCTATTGGCTGGGTTCCATCTAGGGGGCCTTTGGTTATACCAATCGCTCTGAGCATTGTCAACACTAGCGCTAAAAAATATTCATACCTATAATTAATGATCACAATATTGTCTGTTGATGATTATTGTTATTTGCTATTATATCATACACAAAATGTATTATATAGAATTAAGGTGTATATATATTATATACTAGATAAAGTGATAACATAGTAGTTGACATGATATGTGGGGATTATATGTTGGCGTTTCTAAATGCAGTCAGCGCATGCGTGTAGCGCTCGTCTATAGGTCATTACATAGCGAGAGCGCATGCGTATGAAAGAGTAGGCACATTGGGTCTAGCCAATGAAAGAGAGTAGAGCCTTGGGCCAATCCAAATGGTGGTTTCCCATCATGTGATGTGCCCGATTCGTCACTAGAATGTATGTCCATAGATCGGAGCTGCGAGTAGCAGGTACAATCCATAACATTGGAGGCGGAACTGTTAAAGACAGTTGCTAGATAATAGTTAATAATAAAGTCAGTGCGTTCATGTAGGGCTAGATGTACAGGTCAAAGAAGTATAACTCCTTGATAATAAGGCGACTACTGTATTTATCGAGTCACTGATCCCATAACAAACTCATTATAGGCACCATTCAGCAATATTATAACCAATCAAATTAATAAATAACTGTTGTATATCGGTAGGGAACAGAGTCTGTGAAGAGGTGTAAAATGTTATTAATATAAATATTAGAGAGCGACACACGCTCACTGTAGGCTACAAATTATTGGGCATAATAAAGTGTTAAATTAGCATGTTTGTTCCTAACCATCAAACTCCATGTAGACAATAATGGCAGTTTAGTTCTTAAAATTCAGATTGCTATTAAACTATGGTGGACGTGAGTGAAGTGAAGTGTGTAATGTATGTTTTTAGCAAGTAAAAAATCATAATTCAACTGACCTTTCCTAAATAAATACCATAACATTTTAATATTCCTAAATAGTGAACTGCATTTATTGAAATCGTTAAAAGACATATTAAAACAGAGTTGTTTAATTAGTAGGTATAAACATATTATAAGGAATGTTATAAAAATAGGTTATGTGCCTACTCTTTCATACGCATGCGCTCTCGCTATGTAATGACCTATAGACGAGCGCACACGCATGCGCTGACTGCATTAAGAAACGCCGACATATAATCCCCACATATCATGTCAACTACTATGTTATCACTTTATCTAGTAATATAATATATATACACCTTAATTCTATATAATACATTTTGTGTTTGATATAATAGCAAATAACAATAATCATCAACATGACAATATTGTGATCATTAATTATAGGTAGAATATTTTTAGCGCTAGTGTTGACAATGCTCAGAGCGATTGGTATAACCAACGCCCCTAGATGGAACCCAGCCAATAGCTACTCTCACTCATAGGATTACATTATCCTATCACGCAATCACATTCACTTGGCTTAGCGTGGAGCCGAATAGGTCTCCGGGTACCTATGGTACGCTTCGGACATGCGCACTATGCTTCACATGCACGCCATTTAGAAGTCAAACTGGCGGGTTTGAATAAAGTAAGCGATCTAGCTTTGAAATCAACGATACAAGCTTGGTTTAATCTCGATTCACTCCCTAGTAGGAATATTCCTCATTACAAAAGGGTAATGTCATTCGCATCTGTATTTAGATTAAGATAAATCAATGGCCTTAATACTAATGCCTGTTTGAGTACTATTAACACAAAGTGTATCACTTCTCTACTAGGGATCACAATGGGGCAATGCCGTTTGAGAATGATCTGTTAGAAATAACAAAATAAGGAACTGTGTAGAAATAACTAAGTGTTTAATCTATTATGTTAAGCTTATACATTGTATATAATGAATTATGATTTATGACTAATTCATCCATCACAAGTTACAATTGTTTTTGGTCTGCTTCACAAAAAAACATGCAAATTGTTTTTATATATATTTGTATTGTATAAACCCATCTGTGATGAATTTATGCATTGTATGTTACAATGTATATTTATATTGTGTGATTTAGAACATACAAATTGGGTATATGTAGACAGTGTTGTTGTCAAAATATTTCTGCAGCTAGGATACTAATGATGTCATAGACCACACCCACAACAAGTGGTGTCAATTGTGGTAATTAGTTTGGTTTAGGTATATTAAAGCAAGTGTTTGTAAACTATTTTATTAAGCTGAGGAAACAGTCTGAGACTGAGGAAACGCGTCGCTTGTTTTTATTGGTTTTATCTAGTAAAGTACCAACTTTTTATTTAAACACTTGCTATTGTGTATCAATTTGGACCTAACCTGATTCCTTGAGAGCTCTGCGGCTCTGCCTGCTGTGAAAACCTGCCATAGTCTGTTGGGTGACTGCATTGATCCCTTCCTGCCTGATTAGCATCAATGAAGATGCTATAACAAATTGTGAGTATATTTTCAATATACAGAACACCATCCTCTGGTTCAAACAGTACTAGGCCATATAGGCACTTTTGTTTTTGCTTGTATCTCCACTACAGAACCATACTATTTTGCCCTAGAGGTCGGTCTGCTGGGTGACTGTGATTGATCCCAGGACTGCTCCTGCTCGCACTAACTGAAGTGCTCCTAGATTGTGAGTTAATATTGACACCACTAGAATATATCTACCCCGATGAACATACAATATTGGGCCATGTGGCGCATCTGTCTTTTTTATGTTTTGTAGATCAGCTTCTTGGATCCCGGCCGGATTCTTTACAGATTGCTGCCTCTATAATATCTGTTCTCCACACAGTGACTTTCTACTAAGTAACCTGAACTGTTACAATTAATATCAAGTGTCGCTCACTTGTTGAATAGAGTGTCACACGATTTGTTGTGGCATTATAAATCTTTATTTATTATTTAATTCTTTTTTTTTTTTTTTTTTTTTTTTTATTATCCTTTATTGTATTTTTCATTTGATTATTCTGATCTGATTGCTAGAAAATTGTATACTAGAGTATTATACCTTATAGTATTACACCTTACCATTGTTACAATTGTAATTTAGGGCGCCCCCTACTCTTATAGATTCATTTTGTTATGTAAATGTAAAAATATGTAGTAAACTAGTAGAATTTTTCCTGGGGCTATGAATTTTGTGATAATTTTCAACCCATAATTTAATGTTAGTGGACATCCATGATCAGATTACTCTGCTTTCATCTTAAAGTATCTTAAAGGATAGTTAAAGGGGCAGTCTACTTGAAAATATTTATTGTTTAAAAAGATTGATAATTCCTTTATTACCCATTCCCCAGTTTTGAATAACCAACATTGTTATATTAATACACTTTTTACCTCTGTGATTTCCCTGTGTCTAAGCCTCTGCAGACTGCCTTCTTATTTCAGTGCTTTTTAGACACTTGCATTTTAGCCAATCAGTGCTGACTCCTGCATAACTCCATGGGAGTGAGCACAATATATCTATATGTCACACATGAACAAGAGCTGTCTAACTGTGAAAACTTTAAAATTCACTAAGACGGTGGCGTATTATGGCCTACGCCAACAAGGCCGGTGCCTAGGGCAGCAGATTTGGGAGGGGCAGCACATCTGCCCTATCCTTTCTTTAAAAGCCAGCACACAGTACAGTGAGCGATAAAGTGCAGGCTTTTACAGAGAAGACAAGGCACGTGATTAAGGTCGCTCTTCCCAGCCTGTGCTCCTTTAAACCGGGGATATGCTTTTAAGATGAGTCTGAAGGAGAAGACCTTGTGCCGATATGCTGCCTCCCCTTATCAGCTGTGGTGGGTCTGTGAGCGCAGTGCTTATTGCAGGTCTTAGTAACTAACAGACTGGATGCGTCTGCTTAGATCAGCTATTGATGTCTAATCATAAACTCTCAGCACATGAACCCACGGAGTATAATTTTGAGTCCCTAGGGCAGCACAAAACCTAAATACGCCACTGCACTGAGATGAGAGGTGGCCTTCTAGGGCTTCTAAATCAGCCTATGAGCCTAACTAGGTTTAGCTTTCAACAAAGAATACATAAGGAACAATGCAAATTTGATGATAAAAGTAAATTGGAAACTTGTTTAAAATTGCATGCCCTATATGAATCATGACAGTTTAATTTTGACTTCACTTTCCCTTTAACCCCTTAAGGACCACAGCACTTTTCAATTTTCTGATCGTTTGGGACCAGGGCTATTTTTACATTTCTGCGGTGTTTGTGTTAAGCTGTAATTTTCCTCTTACTCATTTACTGTACCCACACATATATACCATTTTTCTCACCATTAAATGTACTTTCTAAGATACCATTATTTTCATCATATCTTATAATTTACTATAAAAAATGATAAAAATATGATGGAAAAAACCATACTTTTTCTAACTTTGACTCCCAAAATCTGTTACACATCTACAACCAACAAAAAACACCCATACCAAATAGTTTGTAAATTTTGTCCTGAGTTTAGAAATACCCAATTTCCAAACCTTTTTTTTAAATCAAAATTAGCGATAATTACATTGGAACACTGATAGCTGTCAGGAATCCCTGAATAACCATTCACATGTATATATTTTTTTAAGTAGACAACCCAAATTAATGATCTAGGCCCATTTTGGTATATTTCATGCCACCATTTCACCACCAAATGCAATAAAATAAAAAAAATCGTTAACTTTTTTTTACTAACTTTTTCACAAACTTTAGGTTTCTTACTGAAATTATTTACAAACAACTTGTGCAATTATGGAACAAATGGTTGTAAATGCTTCTCTGGGATCACAAATGGTTGTAAATACTTCTCTGTGATCCCCTTTGTTCAGAAATAGCAGACAATTATGGCTTTGGCATTACTTTTTGGTAATTAGAAGGCCGCTAAATGCCGCTGCGCACCACACATGTATTATGCCCAGCAATTAAGGGGGCAATTAGGTAGCTTGTAGGGAGCTTGTAGGGTTAATTTTAGCTTAGTGTAGTAGACAACTCAAATTATTGATCTAGGCCCATTTTGGTATATTTCATATTTCATGCCACCATTTCACCGCCAAATGCGACAAAATAAAAAAATGTGTTACATTTTTCACTAACTTTGGGTTTCTTACTGAAATTATTTACAAACAGCTTGTGCAATTATCGGCACAAATGGTTATAATGCTTCTCTGGGATCCCCTTTGTTCAGAAATAGCAGACATATATGGCTTTGGCATTGCTTTTTGGTAATTAGAAGGCCGCTAAATGCCCCTGCGCACCACACTTTTATTATGCCCAGCAGTGAATGGGGTTAATTAGGTAGCTTGTAGGGTTAATTTTAGCGTTAGTGTAGAGATCAGCCTCCCACCTGACATATCTCACACCTTGATCCCTCCCTGACCCTGTTTTTTAAATTATACATTTCCTGCAGTGTAGGATCCCCCCTTAACCACCCAACCTCACTGAGATCCCCCAAACAGCTCTCTAACCCTCCCCCCACTAACTATATGCCACCATTTTGGGTACTGGCAGCTGTCTGCCAGTACCCATTTTGCAATAAAATTTGGATTTTTTTAAAGTTATTCCCACTTTTTCTGTAGTTTAGGTGCCACCCCTCAATACCCTCCCCCCTTCCCAGATCCCTTTCCCAACATTATTTCCCACCTCCCTCTCCCACCCTTCCCTCCCACCACCACTTCATAGGTGCTCATATGGGCAGATTGCGGGCACGCTCGCTTTTATAGAATGCTCTGTCTATATCAGGAATGTCTAATTATGACTTGACTGTCCCTTTAATGTATGTGTACACAACATAGACTGTGTGCATTCACTAAAAATAAAATTGTTTAGGTGTAGTAACACTTCAAATAATGTATATGCAAATTAAGTTTCACTGTACATCCAATAGATTTCTTACAATTGAAATTCTCACCACTGAAGATCTGGCGAGACAGATATGGTTGAAATGTTGCATCTTATATGGAGGACTGTGCTTTTAAAATTAGAAAATCGCAACAATTTTTCCCCATTAAAATACAAATTACTCCCATGGCAAGCATATATATTCATTATTTCTGCAATCTACCTTGCTAATATAGAACAAAATAAAACAAAAACAAACCTTACTATTAAACCTATAGGAGCTGTGGGGATATGGGTGTGTTATACATGTATATAAATGAATTATTTATATGTATTCTATTGTATAATGCTATCATATGTATATTAATTGTGATTTAAAAATGTGTATTTTGCTTTTCGAGTGTTTTTTTCTTTTTTATGAATATTTTGCGTTTATGACATTAATATTTCATAGAATACAGTAGCAGTGACTTTCTAGTTTTATTTATTTATTGCCAATATAAGTTCTCACTGTTCTGAAAGTGTCATAATATTGCGACCCCACGGTAACAAACGTGTTCTATATTAATAATATGTTTGTTGCACATTGTAACATAGTAGTGGTTGAAAAAATAGAATTCTATTGACTTAACCTATACAAATCTTAATATATTTACAATAAAAGCTCTAGTTGAACTTAAGGTAATCCCATTAAAAAAGTGACAAAATAAACACAAGCAATCATATCAATAAATTATATTTCTTGCTAGAAATGTATGTAATCAATTTTTAAATGTATCTAAGGTATTGGCATTTACTACCTCCTTAGGTAATGAGTTCCACAATTTAATTGCTCTTACAGTGAAACAACGTTTCCATTGCAGGAGATTAAATCTCCTTTCCTCCAACCTTAAATTGTAACCTCTTGTCACAAATAATTTTCTTGGAATAAACAGAGCTTCTGCCATCTGTGTATATGGCCTTGAATATATTTATATAAAATTATCATGTCACCTTTGAAGTGCCTTTTTTTCTAGAGAAAACATACCCAGTTTTTGCTAACCTTTCCTCATAGCTTAAATTCTCCATTCTTCTTATTAGCTTTATGGCCCTTCTCTGAACTTTTTCTAAGTCTGCAATGTCTTTTTCTTTCATGTAATGGATATACAATCCTACCAGGAGAGGCAAAGTTTCCCAAACCTCAAAATGCCTATAAATACACCCCTCACCACACCCACAATTCAGTTTTACACACTTTGCCTCCCTTTGGAGGTGGTGAAGTAAGTTTGTGCTTGATTTTCTTCTGTGATATGCGCTTCTCAGCATTTTAAAGCCTGATTCCTCTCAGAGTACAGTGTTTGTCAGAGGGATGTTGAAGAAAGTATCACCTTTTGATTCTATGGTTTTCCTCATGGGAAATCTTTTCAAAGGTTCTCTGTTATCGGTCGTAGAGATTCATCTCCTACCTCCCTTTTAAGATCGATGATATACTCTCATATTCCATTCTGCTATATGTGGATGGGTGTCTTTCGGTAAGTATGTTTTCATTACTTAAGACACTCTCATCTATGGTTTGGCACTTTATGTATTAATGTAAAGTTCTAAATATATGTATTGTACTTATATTTGCCATGAGTCAGGTTTATGTATATTTCTTTTTGCAGGACTATCAGTTCCAAAATTGGGAAACTATTTAGGAAGTTATTTTTTCTTACCTGGAGTATAGTCTTTTCTTCAAATTGACTGCTTTTTCATTAATTTTCGCGGGCAAAATTGGCTCGCGAGGTCGCAAAATGCTGATAAATATATTGCGTCATTCTTGGAGCGAGAATTATTTTGGTGCCACAAATTCGTTAATTTCTGCCGTCTTAGTTGACGCCAAGTTTCCTTGCACAAGGTTGCTTCTGCCATGATGCGAGTTGCACTCATTTCCGGATGTTGTTAGCACCAAAAAATGTCATTTTGCGTTGTGCGTCATACTTTGCGCCAAATATTTATTTATTTAAACCCCACTTCCTATATGCCTCTTGCTCTTTTTTATGCTCAGAGGGCTAGGCTGTTGCATTTTTTTCCTATTCCTGAAACTGCCATATAAGGAAATTGATAATTTTGCCTTTATATGTTGTTTTTTTTCTCTTACATTTGCAAGATGTCTCAATCTGATCCTGTCTCAGAAACCACTGTTGGAATCCTGGAATAGCCACAGATTTGTTATACACATATGACTGATTGACCCTTATAGTACTATTATAGGTACGGTTCTGGGCAGTCTCATTTCATACTACATTTTCCTGTGGAGCTCCGGAAAAGTTATAACTTACATCCTTGTACACTGTTGTCTGATCTCAGTTAGCAGTACTCCGTGGGAGAGTTGATAAAGCACCGGAGGGATAGTCAGCTGTGCGACTATAATAGCTCAGCCTGCGTCTGTGGCACTTATAAAGTGCTTCTCTTCTCGTAAGTAGTACTGAGTGGAAGAGGGGTAATTGCATTTTACCATTGATGATGCACTATTGTGGCGCCTTCTTTTTTTTCTCTATTTTGATACTGCAGAATTTGATACCAACGATCTTTTTGAAGAAGTTGCAGGCCACTCGTCCAGAGGACCCAAGAATCACATCCTCCAATACTGGTCACCAAGTCATCTGAAGAGTATACTGATTCAGACTTTGGGACTTACCTATACATCAGAGACAACAACACGAACACATACGCTAAGTGTTTTACGTACCTACCTGTATACCGGGCTGTGCACCTTACAATCATTTTGTTCAATTACGCTCTGTTACATTGTTTAATATCTCATACATAGAGAGTATAAGCATATCCATCTACGGTTATATTTTTGTGTCCTAATTTTATCCCTGTTTGTGGGATTATTTCATACATAATCCCTTGGCTATTAATTTTAGTATATTGATGTATTATTATACATTTATATAGGTGGAGTATCATAGTAGTGTTATAAAGGTACACTCTACTTTGCACTAAC
This sequence comes from Bombina bombina, assembly GCF_027579735.1. Lineage (NCBI taxonomy): Eukaryota > Metazoa > Chordata > Amphibia > Anura > Bombinatoridae > Bombina > Bombina bombina. The sequence continues at coordinate 447,521,250 of NC_069501.1, read as the reverse complement.
CCCCTTTTTTTCTTTCCTTTTTTTCTTTTTTTCATTTGAACTAGTTTTTTACATATAGAAGGGTATTGACCAGTAATATAGACATATTTATGGTCAACACAATTATCAGTATATAATCACTAGGCGCATCCAATTTATGCACTATTTTTTGTTTTATACACGGTGACTGTTGGAATCCTGCTGCCTAATAACAGTTCTACCAAAGCTAAGTGTATCTGTTGTAAGTTTGTAGAGATTATATCTCCAGTCTGTAGTATGTAACAGTTGTCATGACAACTTTTGCATGCAGAGAATGTATCCATCAGTACTAGTACAATGCCTGTTGTTCCCTCAACATCTGATGTACATGATATCCCTGTGAATATTAAAGATTTTATTGCTGATGCGATTCAGAAGGCTTTGTCTGCTATTCCGCCTTCTAATGAACGTAAAAGGTCTTTTAAAACTTCTCATAAGATTGATGAAATTTCAAATGACCGACAACATACTGAATTAATCTTCTCTGATGAGGATTTATCTGGTTCAGAAGATCCTACGTCAGATAGTGACATTGACAAATCTACTTATCTCTTTAAGATGGAGTATATTCATAAATTATTAAAAGAAGTGTTGGTTACTTTGGATATTGAAGAATCTAGTCCTCTTGATACTAAAATTAGTAAACATTTAAATTCTGTTTACAAACCTCCTGTGGTTACTCCCAGAGGTTTTTTCCAGTTCCTGGTGCTATTTCTGATATGATTTCTAAGGAATGGAATAGGCCCTGGTACTTCTTTTATTCCTTCTTCTAGGTTTAAGAAGTTGTAAACTTTGCCAGCAGCTAGATTGGAGTTTTGGGAAAAAAATCCCCAAAGTTGATGGGGCTATTTCTTCTCTTGTCAAACGTACTACTATTACTATGGAAGATAGTACTTCTTTTAAGGATCCTTTTGATAGGAAACTTGAATGTTATCTAAGGAAAGCTTATTTAGATTCCTGGCTATATTCTTAGACCTGCTATATCCATGGCTGATGTTGCAGCTGCATCAACTTTTTGTTTGGAAAGCTTAGCGCAATAGGAAACAGATTCTGATTTGTCAAGCATTGTTCGCTTGCTTCAACATGCTAATCATTTTTATCTGTGATGCTATTTTTGATATCATCAAAATTGATGTTAAATCTATGGGACCTACTTATCAAAGCCGTCTACCTTACTTGCATTCGATGCACCAATACGCTTGCCTAAGATCGCCCTACCCATCCGCTACCGCGCTACAAAAAAAAGCTGTCAAAAAGCTGCGCACCAAGTACGGGGCGATGAACAGCGGACTGTTGTTAACTGACCAGTCATCAATCTTTCTGCTCTTAGGCTTTTTCCCCGCTTTACTGGTCATACTGTCACTAAACACTGCCACTATACTAAACTGTTTTACACCCCTATCCCGCCGCTCCCGGACCCTGCCGCAACTAAATAAAGTTATTAAACCCTAAACCGTTGCTCCCGGAGCCCACCGCCACTCTAATAAATTTATTAACCCCTATCCTGCTGCTCCCGGGGCCCACCGCCATCTACATTATGTTATTAACCCCTAATCTGCCGCCCCCTACACCGCCGCCCCCTACATTATACTTATTAACCCCTAATCTGCCACCCCCTACACCGCCGCCACCTACATTATACTTATTAACCCCTAATCTGCCGTACCCAACGTCGCCGCCACTACATTAAATTTATTAACCCCTAAACCTAAGTCTAACCCTAACACCCCTAACTTAAATCTAATTTAAATAAATCTAAATAAAATTCCTATCATTACCTAAATTATTCCTATTTAAACCATAAATACTTACCTATAAAATAAACGCTAAGCTAGCTACAATATAACTAATAGTTACATTGTAGCTATCTTATAGTTTATTTTTATTTTACAGGCAAGTTTGTATTTATTTTAACTAGATAGAATAGTTACTAAATAGTTATTAACACACTTTCTAAAAAACAGCGCTAACAGTACCCTGAATAAATTTTATTAAAAACAGATATCAATTGTCACTATCTTTATTAAAAAGTTCAATGCAGAATCTTTATTGAACGATAGCCTTTTACTGCAAATGCTTGATCACACTTGATCGGCACAGAAAAGTTAGTCAGAAAAAAGCACCGCTACAAATAAAAGAGCAATTGGAAGGAGCGTAACTCGAGGGACGCCAAAGAGTGAACGCATACAGCGAATAAGGACAGATCAACCATACCACAGTAACGGACGATTAAAGTAAACCAAGAGACGCCTGTTTTTATTGAAACGTTTGTAAGTGCAATATGTTTGTTTGCGAAGTAAAGATATATTAAAACTTTTACCGTGAGTCGTGGCTGCGCTCTCTCTTCTTTTGTGTTTGCAGTAAATAGTTATTAACTATTTAATAACTACCTAGCTAAAATAAATACAAAAGTACCTGTAAAATAAAACCTAACCTAAGTTACACTAACACCTAACACTACACTATACACTATAATTAAATAAATTACCTAAATTAAATACAATTAACTATATTATATACAATTATCTAAAGTACAACCCCCCCCCACTAAATTACAGAAAATAAAAAACAAATTATCAGATATTAAACTAATTACACCTAATCTAACAGCCCTTTTTTTATTTTGGGGGGGCTTTTTTTTATTTTGATAGGGCTATTAGATTAGGTGTAATTAGTTTAAATATCTGATAATTTGTTTTTATTTTCTGTAATTTAGTGGGGGGGTATTTGTACTTTAGATAATTGTATATCATTTAATTAATTGTATTTAATTTAGGTAATTTATTTAATTATAGTGTAGTGTTAGCTTAGGGTTTATTTTATAGGCAAGTATTTAGTTTTAAATAGGAATAATTTAGGTAATGATAGGAATTTGGTGTTAGGGTTAGACCTAGGTTTAGGGGTTAATAAATTTAATATAGTGGCGACGAAGTTGAGGACAGCAGATTAGGGGTTAATAAGTATAATGTAGGTGGCGGCAGTGTAGGGGTGGCAGATTAGGAGTTAATAAGTATAATGTAGGTGACGGCGGTGTCGGGGCAGCAGATTAGGGGTTAATATGTATAATGTAGGTGACAGCGGTGTAGGGGGTGGTAGATTAGGGGTTAATAAGTATAATGTAGGTGGCGGTGGTGTTGGAGCGGCAGATTAGGGGTTAATAAGTATAATGTAGGTGGTGGCGGTGTCGGGGTGGCAGATTAGGAGTGTTTAGAGTCAGGGTACATGTTAGGGTGTTAGGTGTAAACGTAACTTTATTCTCCCATAGGAATCAATGGGATATCGGGCAGCAGCGAACATAAGCTTTGCTGCTTTCAGACTCCCATTGATTCCTATGGCATCCACCACCTTCCGGGCGGTTGATTGGAAACCAGGTACGGTAGGCCGGAATAGTGCCGAGCGTACCTGGTAGAAAATTGATAACTAGCAAAAGTAGTCAGATAGTGCCAAATTTGCATTCGGAACATCTGTAATGACGTAAGCATCGATCTGTGTCGGACTGAGACTGGCGGATCGTATGTTACATCACAAATTTCTACTTTTGCCAGTCTGTAGGCTTTGATAACTAAGGGGAATCAGGCTCTCCACAATTACGCTGCGGAATTCCAGCGTATTTGAGGTTGACGGCTTGATAAATAGGGGCCTGTGTCTTTAGCTATTTTAGCTAGAAGAGCTTTGTGGCTTAAATATTGGAATTACTATCTCTTTCTTCGAAGGTAACAATTTATTTTGTTCTCCAGTTGGATTCAATTATTTCAACTGTCACTGGGGGGGAAGGGAGTTTTTTTTACCTCAAGATAAAAGACCTAAAGGTAAATCTAAAGCTTCTAATCGTTTTCGTTCTTTTTCTACAGAATAAGGAACAGAAAGCCAATCCTTAACCCAAAAGAATCTGGTTCCAATTGGAAACCTTCTTCAAGTTGGAATAAATCCAAGCCCTTTAAGAAACCAAAGCTAGCTCCCAAGTTTGCATAAAGGGTGCAGCCCTCATTTCAGCTCAGCTGGTGGGGGGGCAGATTGAAATTTTTCCAAAACATTTGGACAGATTCTGTCCAAAATCAGTGGATTCAGAGTATTGTCTATCAAGGGTATCAAATAGGATTCAGAGTAAGACCTCCTGTGAGAAGATTTTTTCTCTCACACGTCCCAGCAAATCCAGTGAAGGCTCAGGCTTTTCTGAAGTGTGTTTCAGATCTGGAGTTTTCAGGTGTAATCATACCAGTTCCATTTCAGGAACAGGGTCTGTGGTTTTATTCAAATCTATTCATTGTCCCAAAGAAAGAAAATTCATTCAGGCCAGTTCTGGATCTGAAAATTTTGAATTGTTTTGCCAACTTTCAAAATGGTAACTATAAGGACTATTCTGCCTTTTGATCAGCAAGGTCATTATATGTCCACGATAGACTTACAGGATGCATATCTTCATATTCCGATTCATCCAGACCACTATCGGTTTCTGAGATTCTCTTTTCTAGACAAGCATTACCAATTTGTGGCTCTTCCATTTGGCCTAGTGACAGCTCCAAGAATTTTCTCAAAGGTTCTCGGTGCCCTACTCTCTGTAATCAGAGAACAGGGTATTGCAGTGTTTCCTTATTGGACGATATCTTTGTACTAGCTCAGTCTTTACATTCTGCCGAATCTCACTCAAATCAACTAGTGTTGTTTCTTCCAAGACATGGTTGGAGGATCAATTTACCGAAAAGTTCCTTGATTCCTCAGACAAGGGTCACCGTTTTAGGTTTCCAGATAGATTCAGTGTCCATGACTCTGTCTCTAACAGACAAGAGATTAATGAAATTGGTTTCAGCTTGTCAAAATCTTCAGTCTCGATCATTCCCTTTGCTCGTTTTCATATGAGACCTCTTCAGCTTTGTATGCTGAATCAATGGTGCAGGGATTATACAAGGATATCACAGTCAATATCCTTAAATCCCAACGTTTGACTCTCTCTGACTTGGTGGTTAGACCACCATTGTATAGTTTAAGGGGCCTCTTTTGTTCATCCAACCTGGACTGTAATCACAACAGATGCAAGTCTTTCAGGTAAGGGAACTGTCTGGGGATCTCTGACAGCACAAGGAATTTGGAAACCTCAAGAGGTGAGGTTACCAATTAATATTTTAGAACTCTGTGCTATTTTCAGGGCTCTTCTGGTTTGGCCTCTGTTGAAGAGAGAATCCTTTATTTGTTTTCAGACAGACAATATCACAACTGTGGCATATGTCAATCATCAGGGTGGGACTCAAAGTCCCCTAGCTATGAAAGAAGTATCTCGGATACTTTCTTGGTCGGAATCCAGCTCTTGTCTAAATTCTGTGGTACATATCCCAGGAATAGTCAATTGGGAAGCGGATTATTTCAGCCGTCAGACTTTACATCCGAGGGAGTGGTCTCTCCATCCAGATGTGTTTTTTTCAGATTGTTCAGATGTGGGGTCTTCCTGAAATAAATCTGATTGCTTCCCATCTAAACAAGAAACTTCCCAGGTACTTGTCCAGTTCCAGGGATCCTCAGGTGGAGTCGGTGGATGCATTAGCAGTTCCTTGGTTTTACCAACCTGCTTATATCTTTCCGCCTCTAGTTCTTCTTCCAAGAGTGATCTCCTAGATCCTCATGGAACAATCGTTTGTGTTTTTGGTAGCACCAGCATGATCTTGTTTGGATGTCCAGTTGCCAACCTTGGCCACTTTCTTTAAGACCAGATCTTCTGTCTTAAGGTCTGTTTTTCCATCAGGATCTCAAATCTTTAAATTTGAAGGTATGGAAATTGAACGCTTAGTGCTTAGTCATAGAGGTTTCTCTGACTCAGTGATTAATACTATGTTACAGGCTCATAAATCTGTTTCTAGGAAGATTTATTATTGAGCTTGGAAGACTTTTATTTCATGGTGTTCTTCTCATAAATTCTCTTGACATTTTTTTAGAATTCCAAGAATTTTACAATTTCTTCAGGATGGTTTGGATAAAGGTTTGTCTGAAAGTTCCTTGAAGGGACAAATCTCTGCTCTTTCTGTTTTATTTCACAGAAAGATTGCTAAGCTTCCTGATATTCACTGTTTTATACAGGCTTTGGTCTGTATCAAGCCTGTCATTAAATCAATCTCTCCTCCTTGGAGTCTTAATTTGGTTTTGAAGGCATTACAGGCTCCTCCTTTTGAGCCTATGCATTCTTTGGATATTAAACTACTTTCTTGGAAAGTGTTGTTCCTTTTGGCTATCTCTTCTGCTAGAAGAGTTTCTGAATTATCTGCTCCTTTTCTGATTTTCTATCAGGATAAGGCAGTTTTGCGGACTTCATTTGAATTTCTTCCTAAGGTTGTGAATTATAATAACATAAATAAGGAAATTGTTGTTCCCTCTTTGTGTCCTAATCCTAAGAATTCTTTTGGAGGGATCCTTACATTCTTTGGATGTTGTTAGAGCTTTGAAATTTTATGTTGAAGCTACTAAAGATTGCAGGAAGACTTCCAGTCTATTTGTTGTCTTTTCTGGTTCTTCAGGCTTATTTGGAGTCGGGTCAGGCCCTGCCTCAGAGAATCACAGGTCATTCTACTGGATCAGTCTCCACTTTGTGGGCCTTTAAGAATGAAGCTTCAGTTGATCAGATTTGTAAAGCAGCAACTTGGTCTTATTTTCATACATTTACTTAATTCTACCGTTTTGATGTGTTTGCCTCTTTGGAAGCAGTTTTTGGTAGAAAGTTCTTTAAGCAGCTGTTTCAGTTTGATTCCTCTGCTTATGTTTTAAGTTTTTTCTTTTCAATTATGAGAAAAACTTATTTTTTGGATGTGGATTTAATTTTTTCAGCGGAAAAGGGCTTCTTTTATTTTTATCTCTCCCTCTCTAGTGACTCTTCTGTGGAGTACCACATCTTGGGTATTAATATCCCATACGTCACTAGCTCATGGACTCTTGCCAATTACATGAAAGAAAACATAATTTATATAAGAACTTATCTGATAAATTAATTTCTTTCATATTGGAAAGAGTCCATGAGACCCACCCTGTTTATGGTGGTTATGATTTTTTATGTAAAGCACAATTATTTTTCCAGTTCCTTTTTAGATGCTTTCTACTCCTTTTTCTATCACCCCACTACTTGACTATTCGTTAAACTGAATTGTGGGTGTGGTTAGGGGTGTATTTATAGGCATTTTGAGGTTTGGGAAACTTTACTCCTCCTGGTAGGATTGTATATCCCATACCTCATTAGCTCATGGACTCTTGCTAATATGAAAGAAATGAAGTTTTTTGAGATCGGTCCCCGGAACTGCACTTCATACTCAAGGTGAGGTCTTACCAGGGATTAATATAGGACAGAATTATGCTTTCCACCATTGCCTCTTTTAATACATGCTAGTATCTTATTAGCCTTAAAAGCTGATGCCCTACATAGTGCATCCATCTTTAGCTTGTTATCTATTACTACTCCCAAATCCCTTTCCTTGCATATTCCAGTATTACATTTCATTTTCCATTTATCTGCCCATTCTTCTAATCCCCTTGTAAAGCAATTTCATCCTGCACTAACCTAATGACCTTACACAACTTTGTGTCATCTGCAAAAATAGAGATGTTGCTATTTAATCCTTGCTCCAAGTCATTAGTAACAATATTAAAAAGTACTGATCCCTGGGGAAATCCACTGATTACCTTTGTCCAATCTGAATATTATTCGTTTACTACTATTTGTTGCTTCCTGTCTTCCATCCAGTTATTTATCCATGAGCTAACATTTTCAGCTATTTCCATTAATTTTGTAAAATTATCTCTTATGTGGCACTGTATCAAACCCCTTTGCAAATCCAAGTAAATGATATCAACTGATTATCTGTTATCTATATTTTTACTTACTTCCTCATAGCATTTAATTAAATGACTTTGACTTGATCTATTTCTCAAAAAACAATGCTGATTTGAACTCATAGGGGCATATGTATCAAGCTCCGTATGGAGCTTAATGCCCTGTGTTTCTGGCGAGCCTGCAGGCTTGCCAGAAACAGCAGTTATGAAGCAGCGGTCACAAAGACTGCTGCTCCATAACCTGTCCGCCTGCTCTGAGCAGGCGGACAGACATCGCTGGAAATCAACCCGATCGAGTACGATCGGGTTGATTGACACCCCCCTGCTGGTGGCTCTTGTGAGCTGCTGGTGCAATGCTGAATACAGCGAGCGTATTGCTCGCCGTATTCAGCGAAGTCTGGCTGACTTTGATAACTAGAGGCCATGTTCTTGTTTGCACGAATATACTCATCATTATAATCCCTAATAATCCCTTTAAGTATCTTTCCCTGTATTGATGTCAGACTAACTGGTGTATAGCTTCCTGAATCAGCCATGCTTCCCTTTTTAAAAAGTGGCACCACATCAGCTTTACGCCATGTTCCATCTGGGCCAGGAGTTTTATTTACCTAAAGTGATGGTAAATCCAAGCATATAACAAATGCTAGGATTTACCATCACTAAGTAGAGTTTAAGTGATCAGATATTTAAAAAAGGGTGCTAAACACACCCTTTCTGTGCCACTGCACATCGCTAAACTCAGCGGCTCCGGCCTCCCACAGCACATCTCTCTCCTTTAATGAGGTGACATTTGCACCTCTAAACCAATAGCTGTGCATTTCAGCTGACAGTGTTCTGTATGCACGCACGGCTATTGGTTTAGAGGTGCAAGTGTCACCTCATTGGTAGAAGTTCGATGTGCCGTGGGTGTCCGGAGTCGCTGAGTTTAGCAAAGTGCTGCAGCACATTCAGGGTGAGTTTAGCACCCTTTTTTAAATATCTGATCACTTAAACTCCACTTTATTTTTAGTGATGGTAAATCCTTGTGTTTACCATCATTTTAATATTATCCAGTTTTTTGTTGATATCCTCTAGAGATAATCCAGTTAATGGTATGGGTTTGTATGTTCTAGTTCAGTGATTTGCAACCTTTTTTTTGCCGTGGCACACTTTTTTACATAAAAAAATCCTGCGGCACACCACCATCCCAAAATCACACATTGTAGCCTAATACAGGATATATATATATATATATATATATATATATATATATACATACACTGTACTGTGCTGTCATGCCTCCTACAAACTATACATGACATATTGACATTCATTCACAAACAATCATAATGATTGTCTGTGAATGAATGTCAATGTCATGGTTGTAAATTATGCCTGATGAGCCTGTCACATACCTCACAATATTTCTAAATTTAAAAGAGGGACACCCCCTCACTGTTGTCAGTCTGCCGTGGCACACCTGAGGATCTCTCAAGGCACACTAGTGTGCCACGGCACACTGGTTGAAAAACACTGTTCTAGTTTGTTTCAAAGTATCTCTCATTGGTTCCTCTCATGTGTATATTGTATACTAAGAAAATAATTAGTTTATTAACCCAGCCTTTTTTCCTGTCACTGTTAATCCTGCTACCCTTCACACATTTTAATGTACCTATATTGTCTTTATATTTTTTTGCCATTTATGTGCTTTTAGGGTTTGTATTTAAACTTTCCATTTTAATTAGCTTTTTTGCATGCTTTGTTACATTGCTTATATATTTGGAATGCTGAGTCTGTACTATTTTATTTGAATAACTTTAATACTCTACATTTTCTCTCAACACATTTTTATTTAGTGACGTTGGCTTGGATATATTTACTTTTATAACCATGTGGTATGTGTTGATATGTATATTAATTTTACAAAGTTTGAAATGTTATCCATTTATCCTCTGTATTTTTATTGAATTTTACTTTCTTAAAATTAAAGTTCTTCGTTGAACCCTTATAAGACTTCTTATGTTATACCCTCATGCTTAGCACTGATTGAACCCAAGTATTTTCTTATTTATATTTCTCATTTTTCTTAATGACCATTGTCATGAGATGCAGGACACAGCATAGAAGGTACAACACTATTTTATTGCAGAGCATAGAAGTATACAGCATGCACAACACATCTAACATAGTAAGCCACGCCCCCATCCGGTGACGTCACCTCTCACTCTCATCACATCTTCCCCCTTTTCAGGACAAAGCATAAATTTGTTTTTTTTTGAGTACAACAAATAACAAGGTATACAAGAAGCATACAAAAATAGTTCTGTTTAGTTTACAACAAATAAGTTATAAGAGAATATATATGAACAGCAAGAAATAAAATCCTGACTTGGACATCGGGGTAGACTACCCTAGTTCACAGTGACCATGGGATTATTCTGCCCATTCTCCTGGTCAATGCTCTAACTAGTGCTAATACCGATAGCGGGCTGGAAGTTTCACCACTCTTCCACTTGACGTCATTTTACATGAACTGTCCTCTGATACAGAAGAAGGGGATTGAGAGTCTGCTGGAAGCAAAGAAGTATCTGGGCTAAAACCTGTGGCTTGGATGGGAGTCGCCCTATGGGCCAAGAGAGCTAGGTCCAGCTCAGATTGATTCAAAATGAATTTTGTTGTTTGAACTGCCCTTTCAAAGAACTGAACTCCATGTAGGCAACCTGCATTCCGTTATCACTCACTAACTCAATTGGTATGCCCCACCGGGCGAACAAGCTCTTGAGACGAGTGTTAATGGCTTGACTGGTGATCTTATTCAAGGGTGCAACTCCAAATACCTGGAATAGTAGTCAATCACGACTAGGTACTTCTTCCCATGCAGTTAGCACAAATCTTCAGGTATTTTCTGTGATGGGCCTATAGGCAGTATGGCTTCCAATGTCGGAACTGATCCCAGGCCACCATACCATTGTAGCTGCCCTTTCTCTGCACTTTGTAATGCCCATGTGGCCATCATGAATCCTTAACATCTGCTGCCGCATGCAAACAAGAATGACAATGCGGTCTTGGAACAGCACTAAACCATCCAGCTCTGTGAGCTGCAACCTCTCTGACTAATATGAACTTATAGACATCCAGGCTGCCCGGCTCTCAGGCCAACCTTCTTTTATCTACTTAATAACATCTTGAAGGTCTGTATCTAAATGTGTCTCCTCCTTATTTGCTCTAGCTTTCCTGACAAAATGGATTAAGATGCCAGAACTGAATCCACATACACTTTCACATCTGATTATGTTGAAGATTCTTTAGCAGCAGCCAGCCTGGAAAGTGTATCTGCCACTACCATTTGTTTCCCCGGCACATGCACTGCCTGAACGTTGAACCTGAGCAGCCTCATCAAAAGTCTTTGGCATCTTAGGGGTGTTTTGTCAATATCATAGGAGTTGATTAGAGGGACTAGCGGTTTATGGTCAGTCTCCACACTAAATTTCTCTAAACCCACTAGGTAACGCTGGAAGTGCTCACAGGCCCAAACTGCAGCCAGGCACTCTTCCTCAATTTGGGCGTATTTCGATTCAGCCACCGTCAGTGTACGGGAACAGTACACAGCTCAATCACTGATCATGTTCTTCCAATGTAGACCCATACACTAAAATGTTGTCCATGATGACTGCCGTGCCCTCGTGGTTCCTTAGGAGGGAACTTATCTCTCTTTGAAAGATTTCAGGAGCAGATGATATCCCGAAGGGGAGTCTGCAGAAACAAAACCAACCTACCGGTGTGATGAAGGTAGTCAGTTTGCAGCACTGTGGAGCTAGGGGTATCTGCCAGAAGCTGCTGGAAACATCCAGTATAGAGAAGAACTTCGCCCCAGCCAGTTTCGGAGCTATGTCTTCAAGGGTCGGCAGCACATATCTCTCTCTCTTCACCACCTCATTCTGCCTTTTCAAGTCTACGCAGATGCGTACCTTCCCGTTATTCTTTGCAACAGGCTCAATGGGGGCACACCAGTCAGTTGTTTCAACAACCTCTTCAATAACTCCCATATTCTTCATACCCAGAAGTTCCTTCTCCACTTGAGGCATGAGCGGGCATGGAATTCTACGAGGAGTGGAAATGCTGTATGCTGGGACTGCATCACTTTGAAGTGATATTCGGGCTGGGTTGAAATTCAGTAGGCCCAATTCACCAAACATGTCTTCTGAAATCTCATTCACTCTGGCGACCAGGCTCAAACCACAGGCTGCTTTTCTGCTCAATAGGTTGTTAACACACTGACCTCTAATCACATATACCCACATGGTGAATTTCCTGAGCTTGTACTCACAGCTGGCAAGAAATTTTCCCCGCACAGGACTATGAACTTTCATTGATTAGCGCTGCGGAATCTGTTGGCGCTCTACAAATAACCGATAATAATAATAATAATAAATTGTAACTTTCGCCAGCTGAGGCTGTTGAGGCAGTTTTATGAATACTGCAAGGGACATAACAGTGATGTCTGCTACTGTGTCAAACTTGAAGGCATCCTTGGCTCCCATTACAGTAAGGGTAACCTGCCAATCTTCGTCTGAACCGGACCGTTCAACAACAGACCCTACAAAGGACACTTCTTGACCCTCCTGGTCACTATCCACCTACATTTCCTTAATGTATTCAGTTTTACACGCCACTTCAAAATGGCCTATTCGGTTACACGTTCTACAACTTTTATCTTTAGCGGAGCATATGACATTCTGATCATGGGTACGGTTACACCGCATGCAGCGAGCCTGCTGCTCCCATCCACTTCTGGGCCTATCTGTTGTCCTTGGTCTACTGCTCACACTGTGCCTTTCACCTGCAGCTCTCCTGAACTGCTGCACTTTATCCACAATACTCTCATACCTCAGATCAGCACTTTGCTTTTTCACCAGTTCCCTCTGGTGGGCCATCCTTAGAGCCCCATCTAACGTTAATTCAGCCTCCAACTGTAGCTTCAGTGAGACCTCAGCATCTGCAATTCCTATGACTATTCTGTCTCTGATTTGCTCTTCTTTAGCAACACCAAACTCACAGAATTCAGCTAGTTCATACAGGCTGCGCACAAATGACTCCACAGATTCTCCCACATGCTGAGCACGTTTGTGAAAACAAGCCCTTTAATGAATAACATTTCTTTTGGGCACAAAGTGAGCACTGAGTTTGTTCATAACTATTTCAAAGTCAAACTCTTCCCCTTCTTGGAATGTAAAGGCATTAAATACTGGCTCCACATCTTTCCCCATAGAGTATAAAAGAGACTTAACTTGTACTTCCTTGTCCAGCTTGGAAGCATTCCTGAAGCGTTGAAACCGCTGACCCCATGTGGGCCAAGCTGCAGGCTGAGAGAAATCAAAAGGCTTAGGTGGGGAGAACTTTGACATCGTCATTATTCAGGAAGCAGAAGCATAGGCAAGTACTTCTGACACCATGTCATGAGATGCAGGACACAGCATAGAAGGTACAACACTATTTTATTGCAAAGCATAGAAGTATACAGCTTGCACAACACATCTAACAGTAACTGCGACATAGACTATAACGGCTATAAGCCACACCCCCATTTGGTGACATCACACTCCCACTCTCATCACAACCATATTTTACCATATTGATAACTAAAGTACTATATGCTACTTCTTGGGTAATGGATTTACCTCCAACTTTCTTGATCTTGAAGAAGTGTTTTGTTTTTTCAGAGGCATAATTAGCAAATGGATAAGGCACTTTTAACTTGAATTCAAATCAGCTTTCTATACTGACTGATGCCAACTATCCTCTGGGTGCAACATAAACACCATGGTTAGTTTTAGCTACCTGGATCTATATTTTCTCAAATGTGGTAAACTATCTTACTAAATAAATGGCACAGGGTTATGGTCAAATAAAGAGTGAGGTTTGCATGTGAGCCTGGTGCTGCATACATGGTAGACATTGGGGGGGATAATGGTATTGTTAAAAGGATATAAAGGTAAAAATTAAAATGTGCAAAATATATTTCCATTGGCAAAAATGCTTCTATTAAATGTCATTACTGTTTTTCATACACATATATGCTGTAAGAGCCCATGCAGTGGCTTGTGTGATTCAAATGAAGTCTTTACAGACACAATATGCTTCACCGCCAGCTCTCTGAGCTTGAATATTGGTGCACGGTGCTCACAGCATATGTGCGTATGCCACTGAAAAACAGTAATACATTTTACTAGAAGCATTTTTGCTAATGGAAGTATATTGCAAACATGTTTCTTTTTAAAATTGAAATGCAGCAGTAGAAATGGGCAGGTAGGCCCACAAGGCAGCAGAGGAGCAACAGGGCATGGTAGTTTGTGCTGGTGGTAAACATCAACAATAATAACACAGCAGTGTTTCACGGCTCTGTAATTGGATGACAAGTACATTTGAAATTCTTTAATAAGTAGTATCATATAGGGCAAATCTGACACTGCATTACCTGTATGGGGCCTATAAACACCATTGAGATATCACAAAGGGATCCCACAACAAGCATAGATGTCTACCATCTCAAATTTCCAACTACGTTTCCATGCCTCCTCTCTCATAGTTGTACCTAAAACCTGGTTAGTATAGCTGCAAACCACACAATGTCCTCTTCCCACTCTCTTAGTCCTACAGGTATCTACCTAGCACCCAATGACTTATGGCCACACATAATGTGTTATGTAACTATAACAGGGTCTACATGGTTGATTTTGTCCTGACACTTGACAGTACTATTACTGATGATCTGAAGGCTGCTGCATGATTTAATTGCATACAAATTGCTACGTTGTCATAGAAGAAGACAGGAGAACATTAGTGCAATGGGCTTGCTACATCTGTCATTTCATTTAATCCCTAGGCTTGATTCAGCTCATCTGGTTGGCAATGGAGGCATTTGTTGGCTAATGGCTAGACAGGTGCTCCCTTCCTCCATCATCTCCTGAAGCTATGCACATAGTCTAAGAGGATGGCCGTCTAAGGTACAGAACACAAACCTTTGCTAAATTGTCACTATTTGTAGCAGCAGGGCAAATGAATTGCAGAGGAGCAGCAGGACACGATGTTATACATCACAGCAGGGTATGAACTTTACGTTGTGAATACACCATCAGAGTGTTCTCCAAAATGGTAATTGTTCTCCAAAATAGTCACAGCTGCTGTGGTATTGCTGTCTGCATTGTTGGTGCTTGGACAGTGGACGGTTACACTTTAAAGAAAGGACACACTGTTAGATATGTCAGTCAGGCCCAGTTAGCCAACATACATCTAGATTACAAGTAGAGCACAAAACTATTAATGCTTTTGTGTTCAATACAGTGATTTAAAGGGATATAATATTTGCAATTGTTTTTTATGTTACATTACATGGATAGAGTAACACAAAATAGCACTACAAAATATGAGCTTTTAGAGACCTTTAATACCTTTTACATGTCTCTGAAAGCTCATATTTTTTAGAGCTATTTTGTTTTGCGCTTGAGTGCAACATTAAACTCACTACTTATGAATGCTAATAGCACTCTTTATAATAGAATGAGACTCCCTAGCTTTATATACACAACTCGATTACACTGTTATGAGTCCTTTTTTTTAAATACAAATCCACAAAGTTTGGTTTAGCACACCATACAAAAAGTTTAAAGCCTATAGAGACAAAGTACTGTAGTGTTAAGACCAGTCAACATTGACACCTTGTAAGTTGGTGACTGGCTAAGCAGATTATGGCCTTATTGTGTGACTGAGGTCCCAATATTAAAGGGACAGTCAACACCAGAATTTTTGTTGTTTAAAAAGAAAGATAATCCCTTTATTGCCCATTCCCCAGTTTTGCATAACAAACACAGTTATATAAATACACTTTTTACCTCTGTGATTATCTTGTATCTAAGCCTCTGAAGACTGCCCCCTTATTTCAGTTATTTTGAAAGACTTGCTTTTTAGCCAATCAGTGCTCACTCCAGGGTAATTTCACGTGCATGAGCTCAATGTTATCTATATGAAACACATGAACTAATGCCCTCTAGTGGTCAAAATGCATTCAGATTAGAGGCAGTCTTCAAAGTCTAAGAAATTAACATATGAACCTCCTAGAATTAGCTTTCAACTAAGAATACCAAGAGAACAAAGCAAAATTTGTTATAAAAGTAAATAGGAAAGTTATTTAAAATTACATTCCCTATTTAAATCATGAAAGTTTCTTTTGGACTTGACTGTCCCTTTAATATAAAAGCATAGGTGCTTTTTCCAGGCACTTTTTTGCAGCATTTAACCTCTTCACACCATTAGTACGTTCTACGCCGTCCTAACAGCACTGGGCTGTAACGTCCTTAGGATGACATGGAATGTACTAACTTATATGGCATCCTACAGCCTCTCCCTTTGACAAAAGCAGGAATTGGATTGGGGGCATGCCTAGGAGCGTAGGAAGTCCCCCATGATCCAATCCCATCCTTTATATTAAAACTTTGTTCCGATATTAACCACTTAAGGAAGTACCATGTACTTCGCTGGTCTTTCTATGGGGATTGTGTAATAGTGTGGTCTATCCAACAGTGGTGAGACCATGCTATTTCCGGTGACCAGAAGGGAGGATGGAGGGTATAGTTGTGCGGTCCTGCTGCTTGCGGTAGGACCCGCGCTATTAGTTACAACAAAACCCTTAACGACCGGTGACATACATGGTATATCGCGGCAGTGACGTGCCGTAATAGGAGGCAAGGGAGCCAGCGCCTCCCCTGTCAAATCAGAAGAAAAAAAGTTTTTAATCATGATTACAAAAAAAAAGTTGTGTTTTTTGGTTTTACATATTTTGACCACGCCCCCCCAGGAACAACCCCCACCCCACCGGCGCCACCAGATGCGATCCCATCATCCCAACAATAAAATATATATCCTTTTGAATCATCCATGTTGCGCAATTAGGAGGCAGTGAGCCGTTCCGCTGCCCTCCATTGATTGCGCAACATAGACGCTGATACTGTTTTTAGCTCACTATGAGCTAGCGCCACCCAGTTGTGTCTCACCTGGCCCATAACATGCACCAATAGAGGCGGTTCTCAAAACTGCCCCTATGATTGAGCTACAGCCACAGCCAATCAGAATCAGCGCTAACCGGGGAGGCGTGTCTGCCGGGCTTGGTTGAGTGACGTCGGACTAAGGAGCGTCATTGGCGGGAACACAGTTGTGAAGCTGAGCAGGAGGGAGCTGCTGCAAGTGCATGCCGAGCGAGTCCCGACTCCCACGTGTCACTGTGACTGTCAGTCAGTAGTACTACTATTACCCTACTGTGTTCGTTGTCGTCTCCATTGCAGGCAGCAGGAGAGGACACTGCTGAGTGAGAGAGAGGCAGAGGGACCGGGTGCCAGACAGTTGCGGTGTGACTGTGGTCATGTTTAGAACTTTAGTGGAGAGTGGAGTCAATGGAGTCGTGGACTAGTTTGGAACTCAGCTGCCCACACCCAGGCCAGTGCCCAACTACCCAAAA
This sequence comes from Bombina bombina, assembly GCF_027579735.1. NCBI lineage: Eukaryota > Metazoa > Chordata > Amphibia > Anura > Bombinatoridae > Bombina > Bombina bombina. The sequence continues at coordinate 447,503,942 of NC_069501.1, read as the reverse complement.
TACCAGCCAGCATTGAGGCCCAGTTCATCTATGGTCTATGGAGTGGGGTGAGTACTAGTGAAAGGAAGATTAATTATTGGGGGAATACACAGTGATCATTGTGATTTATAGAATACTTAAACCCTAGAGCCCTCCAGCTGCTCCTTTTTCAAACCAATAATGGAGGTTTAGCTTTGGGCAAAAGTTTAAGCATCATGTTAAAGTAAACTCACTTATCCCTTGCATTTTTAATATGTACATAAGCTCAACATGATTTATGTAAACATATGGCTATATACATTAAAATAAAAAAAATCTATATCTTTAAGCTGTAGCAGAAAAAGGGTAGTATCATGTACAACGATACTGTCCCATAAGGCGCCTCTCTCTTCTCTGCTTCTACAGCTACTTATTTCATCTATCTCCAAGAGCGCTGCCACGTACATCGAGTGCTTGTTGTTCCAGGAATTTCATCTTTCTTATGATTATCCTCCAGCCGGGTCACGGTTCTTTTTGTGCGCACCTCCAGGAGAGTTTTCCTTCACTCTCTTCACTTATCCTAGTATCATGTTAGCCAATCTATTTCAAGAAAGCATAAATCATTTTGCAAAAAATGACAAAAGTGACAAACAGGTGATAGCAGGCTATCTAAAAGGGAATACAATTGTTTTCAGATGATTAATTAGGGTCCCTCTGTCAAGAGAATGTTGAACATATTTTTTCTGCTTTAAACTGTTTTCACGTTTTTTTTTTGGGGGGGGGGGTTGGTGTGGGGTGTGACAGGTCACTTTTGATTATCATTTTTCTAAGATTTAGAGACTGTCTATATTGTTCTGAGAAGTTTGCCTTTAGTTGGCAATCCTTGTGAAAAGTTGTATGTAAGTCTCTAGCAATTGTATTTGTATATCTGACAACAAGAAGTCTACTTTTAGTTTCCAGCAGCGGTCTGCATTGCAAAAGTTTGTTCTGTGGGTATGTTAATGGCTCTCTGAACTTGGGTTTCTATGGTTCTTGAGTTCCTGAATGTATTTTTTATAGGGATTTGAAATATGAATCCCTGTCAGTTTGTCTGAAAAAATATGACTGTACCTTATGGCTTGGCTGTAAATGGAGTATACGGTGGAGTATGGTGAATGGAAACTATAATATTTAGCATGTGAGGGGCCATCTGTGGGCTTGTGATATAAGTACTCAGCAAAGAAAAGTATGCTATCTGCCATAAGTTATTATTGCCTATTTGCATTTTGCCTTCCTTTTAAGCAAAATTTAAGTAGTAGTTAGAAAACTGAGCTGCCAGTGCCTGTTAGTGTAAGTTAGGCATTAATTAGCAAGCAGATTTAATTGCTTAATAAAATTCTTTTTATTTAAGTAAAAGTTTTAACTTAGCAGCCAACATTATATGGATATCAAAGGTTCATGCTGTGATGTTAGAAATATCTCACATCACAGCATGAACCTTTGATATCCATATAATGGTGGCTGATTTACTTTTATTAAACATATGCTAATGCTAACAGCTATTATTAGGAAATACACAGTATAATGTGCATTATAACAACCTTTGGAATTTAATGTTCAAGAAAGATACCTTGATATTCATGTATGTTGTGTTTCATTAGTTATTAACAAATAGCAGATGTTGTTTTCAACTTAAAGGGACATTGTACACTATATGTTTCTTTGCATAAATGTTTTGTACATTATCTATTTATTTATATATATAAATTTATATAGCCCATACATTTTTTTTTATAAGTTTTAACAGAATTACTAACTACTAGGGGGTGGGACATTCCGGTTAGGAGGGGCTAAGCAAGCAGACGCTGTGTGAAGTACGCTGCTGCTTCCAGAGGCCTAAGAAAGGAGCCGCGGGCAATCGAGTGCCTATAGGCGGGCCGAAATCACCCAGCCCAGGACCCGTAGCTGCCGCCAAGGAGGCCTACAGCCCTGCAGAAATTGCGGACATCGGCCTACAAAGGCCCATCTGCAGAGGCTGCCTACAAAAAGTTCCCAGTGACACACGCTGCCCGCCAGGACCCAAAGGAGCAAGTGGTGAGCGCGATACAGCAGGTGGGACAGGTCTCCTATACAGCCACATTCTTGCCCCAGGAGGAGAGGTGACAAGCGTTCCTTGTCGACCAGCTCAGGAAAAAGGCTAAAGGGATCCTGAGTGCAGCATCACCTCGACCTGCCAGTAAGTCCGTATACTTGGAAGAGCAGCAGGAGAGAAAGTCCTGCAGTGCGGCGGAACCACAGATACCAGAAACATCTTCACAGAATAAGATAAGTTTGGATTTGTCTTTTCTTATCAACCTTACTAATAACTTTACTGAATAATGACTGTATACAATCGGTAGAGGGGGGAGGGGTGTCAGGTGTAAAGCCAGATTGTGAACATAATAGAGCTCCTGCGAGAGTAGGGCCTGACATAAGCCCACCCATCCCCCCCCCCAACCCCCCTCAACCCCTTCCAGCACAGCACAACCCCCAGAAGATTAAATGTCCTGAAAGAAAGAGTTCCAGAATATGAACATTTTAATATCTCCCCTATAAGAAGAAAATAGGGTAAAGAGAGCATTCATAAAGGAAAGCAAAGCAAATAACTGGTCTATAGGGGGAAAGAGCTAGGAAAAAGAAAAAGGAGACTTTTTAAGAAGAAGGAGGGAAGAAGAGAAGGAGAGAAGGAAGGAAAAGGAAGAAGGAAGGGGAAAGAAAAGAGAATAAAGAGAGAAGAAGGGAAGAAAAAAAAGGAAAAAAAAAGGAAAAAACACAGATCAATAACTGGGCTAACTGTTGGAAAGAAAGGAAAGAAAGACAAGAGAAGTGAGAGAGCGGGAGGAGAGAGAAGGAGAGAGAAGGAGAAGAGAAGTGAGGGGGAAAGAAAAAGGAGAAAAAAAAAGCCCTGAATTGTTTTCTTTCTTTTCCCATTTTTCCTTTTTTTACTTAAATACAAATAGAAGAGGGACTCATAAGCACTTTCAAACAACATTTGCCACAATAATAACAGCAGTGGAATAAGTTGCACAAGGACATTGTCTACAGAAACTGTTACTGAATATGATCTAGGGGCAACCCAGGTTTAAAAGAGTAGTGTCATTCATACTCTCTGTGGCTCTCTCTTTCTGCTTGTTAAAATTGGTATAGGCCTAAAAACCATGATAGAAATGTTTATGATGGCAATATTAAGTGTCACCACATGTTTTATACTTAAGCTTCTAGAATATGTCGGTATGCTGTATCTTACAAAATAATATAAGGCTTAAGGCAAAGGTGATAAATGATAAATGTGCTAGCTCTAGTCCCCAAGAAAGGAAATTATTAGACAACATAGGATATAAGTAAAAGTGATAATATACAACAATCTACAACCGAGCTAGCTCTACTCCCCAAGATAGAAGAAAAAGGGAAGGGGTAGGAAGGAGAGAGGGAGAAGGAAAAAGGGGAGAAAAGAAAGGGGAGAGAGAAATTATCTCAGGATTTAAATTAACAAGTGCTTGCTAATAAGTGCTAGCTTTATATTACACTTGAAAAGGAATTTTCTAGCTTTTTTTGCTCTCCTCTTTACTCTCTATTTCTGGGCTAAGGTTCTACATCTTTATAAATACGCACATATTTTCAACTATACACAAAGCTCTGCAAACAAGTCTTAGTAGAAGAGGTGAACCAAAGCAGGGCTCACTAAAAAACTGTCTACAAGCCTTAAACAGTCTGTAAGGATAGAAAACCCTTAAGTTTCTTTTGCACCTGATAAGGTGGTGGATAGAGAATTAAAAGCAATTTCAGAGATTTTTTTTACACGTAAACAGTACGGCAAAAAAGCTAATAAAAATAAAATGGGCTAAACTTGATGTAAGAAACTAGGTAAAATTGGTTTGGAACAGATAGTATTTAAATCTTGGTAGATATAATTCAAATACATCTATAGATAATCTTCTCATTGAAGTAAACGTCAAGACTATACAACAGCTTGGTAAAGGCCAGCTTACTCGCTAGATAGAAATAAAAATTTCAACATCTTTTATACAACACAAATAACTCAAGATAGAAGAGAAAATAGTAAAACTTGAATAAGTACGTATACCCTTAGTTAAAAGTATAGTCTACAATTCTATTTTAATTTGGAAAAATACTCTCCACTCTCTAACTAATAGTGGTGGGCCTAAAAACTCCTCATTACCAACTACATAGTCTGGAATCACATATTAACACATAGTCTCACTCTCTAAACACAAGTGGATATTATTTAATCTAGGGGGAAAGGAAGAGTTCACATATATATATGGAAAAATATTTAAATAAAAGTAAAATCACTTCACCAGGTATGTCGTCCCGAAGTAAAAATCAAGAAAGAAAAGGGAATAGAATATCACAGGATTCACAGGGGGGAATAGGGGAAATAAATCTTTCACAAAGTTCTAACAATGAAGAATTAATTAAGCAGCTTGATGCACTATTCACACCCAAGTTCGACTTAATTCAAAATAACATCACTTCACTAACACTTGAAGTAAAACAATTTGCAACCAGACTCACGTATGCAGAACAGAGAATATCTGATATTGAGGATGGGGCCCTACAGAGGGAACAAACACTACGCACTATGTCCACCCAGATTGAAAACATGAAAAATAAACTTGAGGACCTAGAAAACAGGGCCAGAAGAAATAATTTACGTCTTATTGGCCTAACAGAGGACATACAGGAGAAAGATCTTAAGAGATTTGTGGAGGTAGAACTAATGGATCTATTAAATATTGGAGTTGAAACTCAAAATATAACAATTGAGAGAATACATAGAATAGGCTCAGAGAGACAAGAGGAGGGAAGAAACAAAAACAGGCAGACGGTTATCATGAAATTGCTGAATTTTCAGGAAAAAATCAAAATTATGAATGCTTATAGGAAAGTAAATGGAGAAATTATCTATAGAGGCAGAAACTTTTGTTATTTAATGACTTCTCTTACGAGACATCTAACAAACGACGCTCTCTTGCGCCAATATGTACCAAACTAATACAAGAAGGGTGGAGAGTTAGACTTTTATACCCTGCCAGACTTAGCATTAGTAACTACCACAGGGAACAGGATATTTACAGATGTAGAGGAAGTAAACGAGTTTCTTAAAGAGCATAAAAGATAGCTTAGAAAGACAACAAGGGCCCTGTAACATGAACAGTGCCCCTGTTCTCTCTGAATCTTTTGGCACTGGTTTTAGCTTTTAAGGTTAACACATAAAGGAATATAATGTATACTAACTTTGATTTTAGAAAAATGTATAGAATAAAAATTAGTTATGGGGGAAAATTCCCCCTTCAAGGGAAAACTGGAAGGAAAAAGGAAGACCCCCAGCGAAGTAAAGGGAACTAATAAAGTCTTGGTAATTACAAATTCTTTTTTTTTTTTTTTTGTTTTTTTTTTTTTTGTTCTCATCTCTCTCCCCTCCTACCTCCATTTTTCAACTCTTTCCTGTGTGCTGCTATGACCACCCTATCCTGTTAACACTTTACAGCTCAGAAAACGACTTATCAATAATAGTTAAACCCACAGATTAGTGAAAATGAGTCTTAAAGTAGTTTCGTGGAATATAGGGGGAATAACATCACCCATGAAACGCAAAGCTATTTTGAGATACGCGAAAAAATTGGGTGCTTCAGATATTGCTCCTTGCAGGAAACACACCTAAAAGGGGAAGAGGCTATTAAACTAAAAGGGGGTTGGGTGAAAGAGGTGATATATACTACAGGGCATCAAAGGAAAAAAGGAGAGTGGCTATCTTGTTTAGGTAAAACAATAGAATATTAAAATTGACAAACTAGTGAGAGACGAGGATGGAAGGTACATTATACTAGAAGCTTGAAATTGCACATAGAAGATTGTTGTTATTTGCACGTATAAGGTCCAAATGAGGAGGATATAGACTCTGGCAAAGCTTGCGAGATAAGTTGCTAATATACTCCACGCATACCATAATTATTGGTGGAGATTTCAATATTGCTCCCAATAATACAGTTGATAGAATTAGAGATAACGGTGAGCAAGCAATAAGGCAAAAAACGCTAGATAAATCCACAATAGCCAGAAGAAAAAGAGAGTCTCATCTTATAAAAAGGTTTCAGCAAGATCTAAAGCTAATTGATAAATATAGAACTAGACACCCTGATGAAAAGAGAATATACCTGCCTCTCGAAATCAAAAAAAACTTTATCCAGAATAGACTATTTTCTCATCTCAGAAAAGCTAATAGATTGTATTCAGGAGACACTATTGATATAATAACTATATCAGACCACGGCCCCCATTTCAATTGCATTAGACCCCCAAACAAAAGATGGCGGAAATCTAATCAGTTCTTCTTTCCAAAATATCTAGCAATAAAATAGTAAGTTTATAAGTTTCTTAAGATCTAAATGGGCTGAATATAAAACAGTTCAATAATAGCTCTTTTGACAAAACTCACATATTACTGGAACGCCGCAAAAGCCGTATTAAGAGGTGAAATTTTGGCATACCAAATAAAGCAAAATAAAAAAACACACGCATATAAAAAGCAGATAACCAACTGTGTGATCAATAAATATTCCAGATATATCCAGACAAAAACTGCAGATAACTGGCAACCAATATATTCAGGCTAAAAAAGACAGAGACACCTACCTCATGCAAAACGAGATTAGAGAAAATACAAAATCCTAGCGCACAGTTTTATAGGTATGGCAAACAAGGTGGGTAGCTTTCTAGCAAGAATTGACAAAAATCACAAAACTAAAAGCTTCATAAAAAAAATTAAAAATAAAGATCAGATCTGGACTCAAACAGAAGATATACAAAAGGCCTTCCTTGACTATTTTACGGAGCTTTATTCAGCACAGCATATTAATTATACATATCAAGGATTCATTTTGGGAATCCTTGACAGTCCCAAAACTAGAAAATAATTGTTTAACTAAAATCAATGAACCCATTACAGAAAATGAAATAAGACAAACAATTAAAATGATGGCAATAAATAAAGCGGCAGGGCCGGAAGGCCTCCCATCCGAATTTTATAAGATTCTCATAGAGGAAATAACCCCTACATTAAATGCTCTGCTGAATGGGCTCTGGAATGGACCAGTTGGAGCCATCAGCTGATTTTAATGAATCCATAATAATAGTCATACCTAAGCCTGGAAAAGATTCACAATTAATTGACTCTTACAGGCCCCATCTCACTACTCAACATTGATTATAAAATTCTGACCAGCATTCTAGCTAAAAGGATTCAGGCTTCATTAGATACAATCTAATTCATCCGGATCAAACAGGCTTTATGAAAGGAAGGTCCTCAAATGTTAATCTAAGAAAGTTTTCTTAACCAATCTCAGACCAGTGGTATAATGATAAATATAATAAAAAAGTTAACAAAGAAGATAGTTCAATAGTATCACTGGATGCAAGTAAAGCTTTTGATTCCGTTACATGGGACCACCTTGTTGCCTCTCTTATAAATTTTGGATATTCAGGCAATAGTCTTAATCTAAATAAGAAACTTTACACTGTAGTCTAAGGGCAGCGATAATTATCAATGGTAACAAAACTCCCTACTTCCCCCTCTTAAGAGGGACAAGACAGGGATGCCCTTTGTCGCCCCTAATTTTTTAATACTTGCATTGGAACCTTTACTGATGGCTTTGAGAAATAATATACAGGGGGATTGAGTTAGGAGGCAAGAGAATACAGTTAGCGGTCTATGCAGATGACCCTACTGGTATTTTCTAGAAATTCAAAGATAAACTTTAATAAAATGTGCCAGATTATAAAAAACTATGGCTCTTTTTCAGGATATCATATCAACCAGTCTAAATCTGAAGTATTATGGCTTCAAAAAAAACAAGATTCAGAAACTAAAATATTCAAAGAAGTAACTAAATATATGACATACCTGGGGGTCAAAATATCCAGAGACCCCTCAGAATGGTACGCTTTAAACATTGGTAATGGCACTAGACAATTCTGTGAAACCCTCAAAAGGTGGACTTCATTGCCACTTTCTCTCTCTGGTAAGGTAAATTTACTTAAGATGATTGCACTCCCTAGGTTATTGTATCTTTTCCAGAATATTCCTTTCTTAATCAAGAAACAGGAGATTAAAACATCTAATCAGGCAATTAAGGAATACTTATGGACGAATAATAGACCTAGACTTAGCCATCAAAAATTAACACTTAAAAAAGAATATTTGGGCCTGGGTCTCCCTAACTTAATAATATATAACCTGGTGGCAGTGACAAAGATTGCTCTTGATTGGCTCCTAGAGAGTAATCACTTTACCTTACCAGAGATAGAAAATGGATTGATAAAACCTCTTTATTTAAAAAATATCCTCCATCTTGAGGTTAAGAACCTTCCACCATATGTCAAAAAAATAGATTTGCTTAGGGATACAATTGTAGCGTGGCACAGAACATGTAAATATTTAGGTATATATCCCTATGCAACACGATATTTAACTATCAAAGGAAACTCAGAATTCAAACAGGGTCACTCATCCAAAATATTTTCAGACTGGCAAGAAAAGGGATTATCCAATATTATTCAACTAACAAAAAATAACCAGGGAGTAATTCAAGTTGAAGATTTCGAAACAATTAAAAATAAATATCTCCTCTCTGAGAAACATTATTTTTCATTTTTACAAATTAGGCATTATTGCCTTAAATTAATACAAATACAAGGGAATAACTGGGATCTTGCACCACTAGTTCCGGTAATTAATTTTATCAAAAGTGGTAAATACTCAATATCCCCGCTATACAACCTATTAAATAATATAAACTACAAACAACATATTGAAAGTGGAACTGTAAAATGGAGGGAAGTTTACTTTCCGAATCTAACTACGCAAGTAATACTAAAAAGCGTGGAAAGAGTCGAGGAAGCATCATTAGCTATCCCTATGCGTGAACAGCACGTAAAGTTAATGTGGATGGTATATATCACACCTGAGAAGATTGCTAAATGGGGTGGCACAGGGGAAGGAACGTTCTGCATTAAATGCAGACAATCAAAGACAAACCTAATCCATAGCTTTTGGCTATGCCCCAAGATACAAGGTTTTTGGGGAAAGATAAATTTCTGGCTGAGCAAAGTTTATCAAACTCAAATACTCTTACAACCAGATCAGATCTTTTTTTTTCACTATAAAAAAGAACACCTACAAAATCGGAAATTTATAACGATGATAATTTTGTTAGCTAGAAATCTTATATTAAAAGGATGGAAACAGGCCAAACCACCCTCCTTTGGGAATCTTGGGGAAATTATTCATCACCAATTTCTCATAGAACTACAAGACACTATATACCACATTGACAACAACATAACACGTTTCTTTAGCAAATGGGAGAAGTGGATTAAAACTAGGGAGATCGAAGAACAAAAGAAAATAATTGGAAACTTTAAAAATACAATCTATATGGAAAATTGCAGATTGAGAGGAGAATGGCTTTTTGAAGTGCCCGATCAGGCCTAGAAATCAGAGGGAGGGGGAAGAGAGGAGAGAGAGAATTTTTTCTTTTTGTTCTTTTTTTTTTTTTTTTTTTTTTACAAGACGTAAACATTTCTATGTGATTTAAGATGTTATAATTTTAAATTGAATATTTTATATATAGATCCCAGGGGGGGAAAAGGCACCAATATAGATAGAAAGATTTTTTGTGTTGTTTCTGTGGTTGAAAAGGGGAAAGGACAAAGGTCTGTTAGTTTTTTTTCTTATGCTTTCTTTCTTTATGATAATAGAAAGGGGGAAAAAGGAATACCTCTTTATATCTTTATGTGTGTTATGCTTTATGGACAGGTATCCTCCCTAAAAGATTTAATTTTCTCTGTTTGAGACCAAGATTGGGTAAATATATACTGCATTATATAGTAGTTGAAACATGAAGTAAACAGTATGAAAATGTTATACTATGATTTTGTTAAATCTGGAAAGATTGATTGTTTAAGATTTGTAATTGATGTATAAAACTAATAAACCTTTTTAAAAAAAAAAAAAAAAAAAAAAAAGAATACTAATACTAATGTATACCTACTCCAGCTTGCTCCTGTTTGTTTAAAGGGTCTTTTCATATGCGGGGGAGGGGGGAGTGTCTGCAATTTCAATTCCCACTTGTAGTGGGCATTTCAGTTACATTTTTAACAAGCTAAACTGGGAGCTTCTAAGTAAGTCTTTTAAAACTGTTTTATAAGGATTTATATATCAGTATCTGTGAATCTTATTCTTTATAGTAATGTGTCTATTACATGCAGTTATATGAAAATTGGTGTAAATGGGGTAGATATGTGATAGTGATAGCAGTTAAGCAAGATATATAGGGAGCTGTTGTGTACTTATTTATTTATTTTTGCTTCAAGTGTTCCACCTGTCATTAAGTGCAACTGTGCTGTGCAACTGCATATTGAGGTGTTTGTCTGTTTGAGTACCCAAGGCATTTCTGACAAATACTTCACAGAATTCCTCAGCCTGACAAAGCTCTGAAATTGTGCAGATTGCTGGACAATCATAAAGGCTGTAAGTGTAACTTAGCTTTCTAAATATAAATGGCTATGGCTTACACTTACAGCCTTTCTGATTGTCCAGTAATCTGCACAATTTCAGAGCTTAGTCAGGCTGTGAATTTTTGTCAGAAATGCCTTGGGTACTCAAAGACATCAATATGCAGTTGCACAGCACAGTTTGCATCTAATGACAGGTGGAGGGTTGGAAGCAAAAATAAATAAATAAATAAGTATCACTTTATCTCCTTGTGCAACAAAATAAATCTCATGTTTTACTATAAAGCACAGTTAGCTAAGCTTTTATTTCTAGCAAGTGGCATGCTAGATAGTATCTGACAAATATGCTTTAAATACTATTCATAACCAATTTCCTATTTTACATTGAATTGTTGCAGGAGACGGAGTGGGTGCCAGTTGTGTTGCCACTGCTGAGTCTTGACTCTTCCAAGCTGCCTAGGACTCAGAGAGTAAGAGGAGCTGCTGACCTGCCCCAGTGCCTAGTGCCAATGCCCTGGAGGATGCGTTTATAATTACGGTAACTTTAAATAATTATTTATTTATCTTTGCTTCCAACCTTTCACCTGTTAAGTGCAAACTGTGCTTTGCAACTGCATATTGAGGTATGCACTGGTTCAGCTATAATTAAAACCTGCCCTGTTGGGGTACTTGCAGCCTGCGGTATATGTGTTTCTCCGGCATATCATATCTAGTGCCTCACCAGCCTCTGACCTCACCGCACGACACTGTATCGCAGTGATTAAGGGGTTAAACATTTGCTCCCAGCATGAAGACGTTAAAAATGATGTTGTTTATTTTGCAAGTCGGATGTAATGTCAATACCCTCTGTTTGTGAAACTATTTGGTCTCATTGGCAGCACTACCAAAGACGTATTTAAACTTTTTGTAAGGTGTGCTAAACCAAACTTTCACCTAGATTACGAGTTTTGCGTTAGAGGCTGTGCGGTGCTAACGAGCAGTTTATGCTCACCGCTCACTTACAGACAGCGCTGGTATTACGAGTTTTTACAAACCAGACAACAAGTGAGCGTTGAGCAAAATTTTGCTCATTCCTGCACTCCAATACCAGCACTGCTTACGTTAGCGGTGAGCTGGTGTAACATGCTCGTGCACAATTTCCCCATAGGAATCAACCGGGAGAGCCGGCTGAAAAAAAAGTCTAACACCCTGCATAAAAGCAGCGTAAAACTCCTTAACGCAGCCCCATTGATTCCTATGGGAAATACATTTTATGTCTACACCTAACACCCTAACATGAACCCCCGAGTCTAAACACCCTAATCTTACACTTATTAACCCTAATCTGCCGCCCCCGACATCGCCGACACCTACATTATAATTATTAACCCCTAATCTGCTGCCCCCAACATTGCTGACACCTACATTATATTTATTAACCCCTACTCTGCTGCCCCCAATGTCGCTGCCACCTACCTACAATTATTAACCCCTAATCTGCCGCCCCAACGTCGCCGCCACTATATTAAACATATTTACCCCTAAACCGTCGCACTCCCGCCTAACAAAGATTAGTTAAATATTATTAACCCCCTAATCTGCCGGCCCTAACATCGCCGCCACCTACCTACATTTATTAACCCCTAATCTGCCGCCCCCAACGTCGCCACCACTATATTAAAGTTATTAACTCCTAAAACTAAGTCTAACCCTAAACCTAACACCCCCTAACTTAAATATAATTAAAATAAATATTGAAATAAATATTCCTATCATTAACTAAATTATTCCTATTTAAAACTAAATACTAACCTATAAAATAAACCCTAAGCTAGCTACAATATAACTAATAGTTACATTGTATCTATCTTAGGGTTTATTTTTATTTTACAGGCAAGTTTGTATTTATTTTAACTAGGTAGAATAGTTAGTAAATAGTTATTAACTATTTACTAACTACCTAGCTAAAATAAATACAAAAGTACCTGTAAAATAAAACCTAACTTAAGTTACAATTACACCTAACACTACACTATAATTAAATTAATTCCCTAAATTAAATACAATTAAATACAATTAAATAAAATTATCTAAAATACAAAAAAACCCAAAACACTAAATTACAGAAAATAATAAACAAATTACAAGATTTTTAAACTAATTACACCTAATCTAATCCCCCTAACAAAATAAAAAAAGCCCCCCCAAAATAAAAAAAAAGCCCTACCCTACACTAAATTACAAATTGCCCTTAAAAGGGCCTTTTGCTGGGCATTGCCCCAAAGTAATCAGCTCTTTTACCTGTAAAAAAAAATTACAAATCCCCCCCAACATTAAAACCCACCACCCACACAACCAACCCTACTCTAAAACCCACCCAATACCCCCTTAAAAAAACCCTGGATTAAATAACAAACTGTTTCTTAGATGGGCTGCTCAAGGTCCTCTCGCATTTAATTCATTTACGTGATCCGGAAAATACCTCTATCTATACTTTTGCTGCACTAAAATCACGCTATCAGCTTATTAATACAGACTTTTACGCATACTTGCAGGTTCGCCATTGGTATAATGAAACTTTACAAAAGCATATTAGTGAGTGGACTCACCCTGCCATAAGAATGGGTCTTAGCCTTTACAAGTTAGGAAAACGCTCGAGTAACTATTGGTATAGGATGATTCTATCGTTATGGGGGGAGAGTAATTTATTGGACATCTATGCTAGGTGGGCACAAGATATTCCTAATTTGGAAATAGTTAATGTGAAACTTAGTATAGTTGCGGTGGAGCGGGCTTCCCTTTCGGCGTCCTGGCGTGAATCGCATTTTAAACTGATAAACCGTATATATATACCCCCAGCAAGTTTAAATAGATGGTATGGTAATATATTAAATATATGCCCACGTTGTTGTTCTTGCCAGGCTGACCTGGTCCACATGTTCTGGAGCTGCCCGAAAATCATGCAATTTTGGGGCAGGGTACAATACTGGTTAAACAGGATATTCTCCTCCCATTTAGTACTCCAACAACAAGATATTTTCTTCTTGACAGTGTCTTCGGGTGATACTTATAATGTTGCTTTTGTTAACACAGCAATTTTGGGTGCTAGACACCTAATTTTGAAAAGCTGGAAAGCTAAGCATGCACCAACGATCAATAATCTATCACACCTCTTACATTCACAATATATAATAGAACAATTGGATAGTGTTAATTCTGGAAATAGCCCCTTTCTTCTCTTTCCCCCGCCAGGCCTCTCTCCCCCCCCCCCCCAGTAGCATTCTTATAAGGTCCACTTTTTTTTCAATAGATTAACAGCTACTTAATCGAGTAGTACGAAGTATCATGTAAAATGTCTTTTTTTTTCCCTGCAATTAATGTTTCAATGAGAAATTATTGTTTTGATTTTTAATTTTCTTACTCGACCATGTTCGTATAAATTTAAAAAAACTTTGAGGTTAGCATAATTAAGCTTTTTCTTTTTTTTTTCTGGAACAGATTGTATATGTTTAGTATAATTATGTAAATTGTTTGGATATGTTTTTTGACTTATTATCTTTTGCTTATTGTTTTTTCTGTTACTTTACCTCAACCTCAATAAAAGAAATATATATTAAAAAAAACAAAAAAAAAAACCTAACACTAACACCTTGAAGATCACCTTACCGTGAGAAGTCTTCATCTAACCGGGCCGAAGTCCTCAACGAAGCCGGGAGAAGTGGTCCTCCAGACGGGCAGAAGTCTTCATCCAGACGGCATCTTCTATCTTCATCCATCCGGCGAGGAGCGGGTCCAACTTCAAGACATCCGACGTGGAGCATCCTCTTCCTTCCAACGGCTAACACTGAATGAAGGTTCCTTTAAATGACATCATCCAAGATGGCGTCCCTTCAATTCCGATTGGCTGATAGAATTCTATCAGCCAATCGGAATTAAGGTAGAAAAAATCCTATTGGCTGATGCAATCAGTCAATAGGATTGAAGTTCAATCCTATTGGCTCATCCAATCAGCCAATAGGATTGAGCTGGCATTCTATTGGCTGAATGGAACAGCCAATAGAATGCCAGCTCAATCCTATCGGCCGATTGCATCAGCCAATAGGATTTTTTCTACCTTAATTCCGAATTGCTGATAGAATTCTATCAGCCAATCGGAATTGAAGGGACGCCATCTTGGATGACGTCATTTAAAGGAACCTTCATTCAGTGTTAGCCGTTGGAAGGAAGAGGATGCTCCGCGTCGGATGTCTTGAAGATTGACCCGCTCCGCGCCAGATGGATGAAGATAGAAGATGCCGCCTGGATGAAGAATTCTGCCTGTCTGGAGGACCACTTCGCCCGGCTTGGATGAAGACTTCTCCCGGCTTCGTTGAGGACTTCGGCCCGGTTGGATGAAGACTTCTCCCGGTAAGGTGATCTTCAAGGGGTTAGTGTTAGTTTTTTTAAGGGGGTATTGGGTGGGTTTTAGAGTAGTGTTGGTTGTGTGGGTGGTGGGTTTTAATGTTGGGGGGGATTTGTAATTTTTTTTACAGGTAAAAGAGCTAATTACTTTGGGGCAATGCCCCGCAAAAGGCCCTTTTAGGGGCTATTTGAAATTTAGTGTAGGATAGGGCTTTTTTTTTTATTTTGAGGGGGCTTTTTATTTTGTTAGGGGGATTAGATTATGTGTAATTAGTTTAAAAATCTTGTAATTTGTTTATTATTTTCTGTAATTTAGTGGGGGTTTTTTGTACTTTAGCTAATTGTATTTAATTGTATTTAATTGTTAGGTGTTAGTGTAACTTAGGTTAGGTTTTATTTTACAGGTAAATTTGTCTTTATTTTAGCTAGGTAGTTATTAAATAGTTAATAACTATTTACTAACTAGTCTACCTAGTTAAAATAAATTCAAACTTACCTGTAAAATAAAAATAAACCCTGAGCTAGCTACAATGTAACTATTAGTTATATTGTAGCTAGCTTAGGGTTTATTTTATAGGTAAGTATTTAGTTTTAAATAGGAACAATTTAGTTAATGATAGGAATTTTATTTAGATTTATTTAAATTATATTTAAGTTAGGGGGGGTTAGGGGTTAGACTTAGATTTAGGGGTTAATAACTTTAGTATAGTGGTGGCGACGTTGGGGGCGGCAGATTAGGGGTTAATAAATGTAGGTAGGTGTCGGCGATGTTAGGGACAGCAGATTAGGGGTTAATAATATTTAACAATTTTTTGCGAGGCGGGAGTGCGGCGGTTTAGGGGTTAATATATTTATTATAGTGGCAGCAATGTCTGGTTCAGCAGATTAGGGGTTAAAATTTTTCTTTTAGTGTTTGTGATGCGGGAGGGCCTCGGTTTAGGGGTTAATAGGTAGTTTATGGGTGTTAGTGTACTTTTTAGCACTTTAGTTAAGAGTTTTATGCTACGGCGTTGTAGTGTAAAACTCTTAACTACTGACTTTAAAATGCGGTACCAGTGTTGACAGGAGAGGGTCTACCGCTCACTTTTTGGCAGACTCGTAATACCGGCGCTATGGAAGTCCCATTGAAAAAAGAGTATACGCAATTTACGTAAGTGGATTTGCGGTATTTCCAAGTCTGGCCAAAAAAGTGAGCGGTGAGCCTGTACCTTCAAGACTCGTAATACTAGCGGGCGTTAAAAAGCAGCGTTAGG
Source organism: Bombina bombina (assembly GCF_027579735.1). Lineage (NCBI taxonomy): Eukaryota > Metazoa > Chordata > Amphibia > Anura > Bombinatoridae > Bombina > Bombina bombina. The sequence continues at coordinate 447,487,797 of NC_069501.1, read as the reverse complement.
ACCTCTTAACGCTGCTTTTTAAGCCTAAAGCACAACTCGTAATCTAGCCATTTGTATTTTTATTTTAAAAAAAGGTAAACTGACCATTTTCTATTGGTTAATGCACCGCAGCTAAGCGCAGATGTACTCATGACAGTGTGATAGAGTTGTGTATATAAAGCCAGGGAGTCATTCAGTTATGAAGAGAAAAAGCAGGAATGATTCAGCCCATAAAGGCAAAGGACTGTAGTGTTAGAACCAGTCAACATTGAAACACCTTGTAAGTTGGTGACTGATTAAGCAGAATATGGCCATATTGTCTGACTAAGATCCAAATTTTAATATTTGCAGGCAAATTTTTTTCCAAGCATTTAAAATGTGTTGTTTATGTGCAAGTGGATGTGTGCCAATACCCTCTGTTTTGTGTAACTATTTGGTCTCATTGGCAGCACTTCCCTTTTTGTAAAGTGTGCTATACCAAACTTTCACCTAGTTTACGAGTGAGCGCTATAGAGAAATTATCGAACAAACTTTTTAGAGTAGTGTTAGGATTTTTTTAATGTGTAGTTTAGTTTTATTTAATTGGTAGTTAATTTAACTTTAGTTTAATAATTATATTAGTTTAATAATTATATTAGTTTAATTGTTAGATTAATCTTAGTTCTTTTAATTTGACAGGTAAGTTTTAATTTAATTTAAGACAGGGAAATTAGGGAGGCATTAGGTTTAGGGGTTACTAGTTTAATTTAGTTTATTGCGATGTGGAGGGCTTTTGGTTTAGGGGTTAATAGTTTACTTTAGTATATTTCGTTGTGGGGGCTTGCGGTTTAAGGGTTAATAGGTTTATTATAGTGGCGGCGGTGTAGGGCTTAATAACTTTAGTACAGTGGGGGCGATGTGGGTGGACGGCAAATTAGGGGTTAGTAATATTTAAATAGTGTTTGTGATGTGGGAGGGCGCTGGTTTAGGGGTTAATAACTTTATTTTAGTGGTGACAATGTCGGGGAGAGGCGGAATAGGGGTTAATAATTATTTGTAGTGGCGGCGATGTCGGGAGTGGCAGATTAGGGGTTAATACGTTTAATATAGTATTTGTGATGCGGGAGGGCCTTGGTTAATAGATAGTTTATGGGTTTTTAGTGTACTTTATAGCACTTTACTTATGGGTTTTATGTAACAGTTTTGTTGCGTAAAACTCATAAATAGTGATGTTGCGAACCTAAAATTTTGCGTTCGCGAACGGCGGACGCGAACTTCCACAACTGTTCGCGAACGGGCGAACCGGGCGAACCGCCATAGACTTCAATAGGCAGGCGAATTTTAAAACCCACAGGGACTCTTTCTGGCCACAATAGTGATGGAAAAGTTGTTTCAAGGGTACTAACACCTGGACTGTGGCATGCCGGAGGGGGATCCATGGCAAAACTCCCATGGAAAATTACATAGTTGATGCAGAGTCTGGTTTTAATCCATAAAGGGCATAAATCACCTAACATTGCTAAATTGTTTGGAACAACGTGCTTTAAAACATCAGGTATGATGTTGTATCGATCAGGTAGTGTAAGGGTTACGCCCGCTTCACAGTGACAAACCAAACTCCCCGTTTAAAGGGACAGTCTACACCAGAATTTTTATTGTTTTAAAAGATAGATAATCCCTTTATTACCCATTTCCCAGTTTTGCATAACTAACACATTTATAATAATATACTTTTAACCTCTGTGATTATCTTGTATCTAAGCCTCTGCAAACTGCCCCTTTTTTTCAGTTCTTTGACAGACTTGCAGTCTAGCCAATCAGTGCCTGCTCCCAGATAACTTCTCGTGCACGAGCACAGTGTTATCTATATGAAATACGTGAACTAACACCCTCTAGTGGTGAAAAACTGTTAAAATGCAATCTGAAAGAGGTGGGCTTCAAGGTCTAAGAAATTAGCATATGAACCTCCTAGGTTAAGCTTTCAACTAAGAATACCAAGAGAACAAAGCAAAATTGGTGATAAAAGTAAATTGGAAAATTTTTAAAATGACATGCTCTATCTGAATCATGAAAGTTTATTTTGGCCTAGACTGTCCCTTTAACGCACCGCAAACAACCGCAAACAGTCCATTTGCACAACCGCAAACTCCCCATTTGCACAAGGTTGGATACCAAGCTAGCCATGTCCCGGTCCTTGTCCTCACTGATGTCATTGAAGGTCTCTTCCTCCACCCAGCCACGTACAACACCAAGGGTCCCCGAAAGGTGACAACAAGCCCCCTGGGACGCCTGCTGTGTTTGGTCTTCCACCTCCTCAAAGCCACCTTCCTCCTCTGACTCCTCTTCTTCAGTCTCTTCTCTCTGCGTTGCCTCTCTCTGCATTATTATAAGGTGTGTTAAGTAGTACTATTCCTATCAGTTTAATCCCTGTTACGTCCCCTATCAGGGGACGTGTATATGGCATAGATTTTAGGAACCGGGAGATGGAAAAAGATGCTTGGTTGGACCTTCTACTTCAAATTTGGGGCACTGCGCGTGCAATCTAATGTGCCACCAGATAGGAGTGGTGTGTTAAGTAGTACTATTCCTATCAGTTTAATCCCTGTTATGTGCCTTTTTTTTGGTTTGTTTTTTGAAGCCACAGTGCAGCACCAGAGGCCAGAAAAATTAGGCATGTACACATGCCTGAAAAATTAGGTATTGTTGCAGCCGCTGCTGTAGCAGCGGACAGAAAAATTGATGTTTGTTTCCCAGGCAGAAAGTGCCCTAAAACATTGCGGCTTGAACCCTAGTTGGTGGCGGATAAGTCACGCAAGTCATCTGGCATTCAGAGATAAAATACAGCAGCGTGTGGACCATTTTTAGCCCAAGGCAGCTCATCTCATCAGGCCTTTTTTTGGTCGAATGTATCGTCCACTGTCAGTCCCTTCGGGATCCATCCCTCATTCATCTTAATAAAGGTGAGGTAATCTAGACTTTTTTGACCTAGGCGACTTCTCTTCTCAGTGACAATACCTCCTGCTGCACTGAAGGTCCTTTCTGACAGGACACTTGAAGCGGGGCAGGCCAGAAGTTCTATCGCAAATTGGGATAGCTCAGGCCACAGGTCAAGCCTGCACACCCAGTAGTCAAGGGGTTCATTGCTCCTCAGAGTCTCAATATCTGCAGTTAAGGCTAGGTAGTCTGCTACCTGTCGGTCGAGTCGTTCTATGAGGGTGGACCCCGAAGGGCTGTGGCGATTAGTAGGACTTAAAAAGCTCTGCATGTCCTCCATCAACAACACGTCTGTACAGCGTCCTGTCCTTGCTGGCGTGGTCGTGGGAGGAGGAGGATTACTTTCACCTCTTCCCCTGTTAGATTCCTGTTGTGCTGTGACATCACCCTTATACACTGTGTAAAGCATACTTTTTAATTTATTTTGGAACTGCTGCATCCTTTCCGACTTGCGGGAATTCGGCAACATTTCAGGCACTTTATGCTTATACCGGTGGTCTAGTAACGTGGACACCCAGTACAGGTGACTTTGTAACATTTGCTTCTTACGCTCAAACATGTCCTTGACAGACACCTGACTGTGGGCAGATGAGCAGGAACTGCTCAAGGCGAGACACAGAGTGGCGGATGGTTGAGAGGGGGCAAGGAGGACAGCAGTGGTTGATGTGGCTGAAGATGCTGCACCAGGAGGAGGATGGCGGCTTTGAGTTTGTGTGCTGCTTGTACTCATGTGTTGATCCCATAGGTGTTTGTGATGTTCGATCATGTGCCTTCGCAAAGCAGTTGTACCTAGGTGGGTGTTGGACTTCCCATGACTCAGTTTCTTTTGGCACAGGTTGCAAATGGCATCGCTGTTGTCAGAGGCAGACACACATAAAAAATGCCACACTGCTGAGCTCTGCGATGACGGCATTCTGGTGGTGGCAACAGCATGCATTGATTGGCGTGCTGTCTGGCTGACCCCGGGTGCCGATGCATTCTGTCTGACTGTGCCACTAGCTCCTTGCGACGACCTCCCCCTCCTTCCAACTTGTCTCCTCCTCCTCTCTGTCTCCCCATCTGAACTTTCCCCCTCTTCTTCTTCTCTTCTAGCGGGCACCCACGTGACATCCACGGACGCATCGTCATCATCAACCGCTTCACTTGTATCTGACAAGTCAACAAAGGAAGCAGCAGCGGGTACAACATCATCATCATCACACTGTACGTCCATGTGTGTAATGCTGCCTGACTGAGACATATCCCTGTTATCTACATCCTCTGGCAATAATGGTTGCGCATCACTATCACTCATTTCTTCCAACTGATGTGTAAATAACTCCTCTGACAGATCAAGTGAAGCGGCTGTGGTGCTAGTGTTGGTGGTGGCGGCAGGCGGGCGAGTGGTAACTTGAGAGGTGCCCGAAGCTAAGCTGGAGGAGGATGGTGCGTCAAGGTTCCGAGCGGAAGCTGTAGAAGATTGGGTGTCCTGTGCTAGCCAGTCAACTATGTCCTCAGAGTCAGAAATGTTCGAGTTCGGGGTACGTGGCCTCTGAACACTGGGCATTATTCTAGGGCCAAAGGGAATCACAGCACCACGAACACGACGGCCCCTGCGGGGTGGCCTGCCTCTCTCTGTCATTTTGTTTTCGATTAGTGGTACTATGCGTGCAAGCTACTGTGACAACAGATATGAGTGGCACTGTGCACTGGCAGAAGTTGGCAGAGTAGACGCTGTAGGCCTGACACACACGCTTGCAGACAACTAACTGCTATTCAATCTATTACAGTCAAAAAAAATTTTTTTTTTAAATGTACACTACTGTTACACCAGATATGAGTTGCACTGGTGTGACACTGTGCCCTGGCAGGCACTGAAACGCACACGTGTGAAGGAAACCGACTGCTATTATTTAACACAGTCAAAAAAGTGTTGTTTTTTTAAATGTACACTACTGTTACACCAGATATGAGTTGCACTGGGGTGACACTGTGCCCTGGCAGGCAGGCACTTAAATGCACACGTGTGAAGGAAACTGACTGCTATTATTTAACACAGTCAAAAAAGTTTTTTTTTTTTTTAAATCTGCACTACTGTTACACCAGATATGAGTTGCACTGGGGTGACACTGTGCCCTGGCAGGCAGGCACTGAAACGCACACGTGTGAAGGAAACTGACTGCTATTATTTAACACAGTCAAAAAAGTGTTGTTTTTTTTAAATCTACACTACTGTTACACCAGATATGAGTTGCACTGGGGTGACACTGTGCCCTGGCAGGCAGGCACTTAAACGCACACGTGTGAAGGAAACTGACTGCTATTATTTAACACAGTCAAAAAAACATAATTTATGCTTACCTGATAAATTCCTTTCTCCTGTAGTGTAGTCAGTCCACGGGTCATCATTACTTATGAGATATTAACTCCTCCCCAACAGGAAGTGCAAGAGGATCACCCAAGCAGAGCTGCTATATAGCTCCTCCCCTCTACGTCACACCCAGTCATTCGACCGAGAACCAAACGAGAAAGGAGAAACTATAGGGTGCAGTGGTGACTGGAGTATAATTTAAAAATTTAGACCTGCCATAAAAAACAGGGCGGGCCGTGGACTGACTACACTACAGGAGAAAGGAATTTATCAGGTAAGCATAAATTATGTTTTCTCCTGTTAAGTGTAGTCAGTCCACGGGTCATCATTACTTATGGGATACCAATACCAAAGCTAAGTACACGGATGACGGGAGGGACAGGCAGGATCTTTATACGGAAGGAACCACTGCCTGAAGAACCTTTCTCCCAAAAACAGCCTCCGAAGAAGCAAAAGTATCAAATTTGTAAAATTTGGAAAAAGTATGAAGAGAAGACCAAGTTGCAGCCTTGCAAATCTGTTCAACAGAGGCCTCATTCTTAAAGGCCCAAGTGGAAGCCACAGCTCTAGTAGAATGAGCTGTAATTCTTTCAGGAGGCTGCTGTCCAGCAGTCTCATAGGCTAAACGTATTATGCTACGAAGCCAGAAAGAGAGAGAGGTAGCAGAAGCTTTTTGACCTCTCCTCTGTCCAGAATAAACGACAAACAGGGAAGAAGTTTGTCGAAAATCTTTAGTTGCCTGTAAATAAAATTTCAGGGCACGGACTACATCCAGATTGTGTAGAAGTCTTTCCTTCTTTGAAGAAGGGTTAGGACACAATGATGGAACAACAATCTCTTGATTGATATTCCTATTAGAGACTACCTTAGGTAAAAACCCAGGCTTAGTACGCAGAACAACCTTGTCTGAATGAAAAATCAGATAAGGAGAATCACAATGTAAGGCCGATAACTCAGAGACTCTTCAAGCCGAGGAAATAGCCATTAAAAACAGAACTTTCCAAGATAACAATTTGATATCAATGGAATGAAGGGGTTCAAACGGAACACCCTGTAAAACGTTAAGAACTAAATTTAAGCTCCATGGTGGAGCAACAGTTTTAAACACAGGCTTAATCCTGGCCAAAGCCTGACAAAAAGCCTGAACGTCTGGAACTTCCGCCAGACGTTTGTGTAAAAGAATGGACAGAGCTGAAATCTGTCCCTTTAAGGAACTAGCAGATAAACCCTTTTCTAAACCTTCTTGTAGAAAAGACAATATCCTAGGAATCCTAAACTTACTCCATGAGTAACTCTTGGATTCGCACCAATGTAAGTATTTACGCCATATTTTATGGTAAATCTTTCTGGTAACAGGTTTCCTAGCCTGTATTAAGGTATCAATTACTGACTCCGAAAATCCACGCTTTGATAAAATCAAGCGTTCAATTTCCAAGCAGTCAGCTTCAGAGAAATTAGATTTTGATGTTTGAAAGGACCCTGAATCAGAAGGTCCTGTCTCAGCGGCAGAGACCAAGGTGGACAGGATGACATGCCCACTAGATCTGCATACCAGGTCCTGCGTGGCCACGCAGGCGCTATTAGAATCACCGATGCTCTCTCCTGTTTGATCCTGGCAATCAGTCGAGGAAGCATCGGGAAGGGTGGAAACACATAAGCCATCCCGAAGGTCCAAGGTGCTGTCAAAGCATCTACCAGGACCGCTCCCGGGTCCCTGGACCTGGACCCGTAACAAGCAAGCTTGGCGTTCTGGCGAGACGCCATGAGATCTATCTCTGGTTTGCCCCAACGTCGAAGTATTTAGGCAAAGACCTCCGGATGAAGTTCCCACTCCCCCGGATGAAAAGTCTGACGACTTAGGAAATCCGCCTCCCAGTTCTCCACTCCCGGAATGTGGATCGCTGACAGGTGGCAAGAGTGAGACTCTGCCCAGCGAATTATCTTTGATACTTCCATCATCGCTAGGGAGCTTCTTGTCCCTCCTTGATGGTTGATGTAAGCTACAGTCGTGATGTTGTCCGACTGAAACCTGATGAATCTCCGAGTTGTTAACTGAGGCCAAGCCAGAAGGGCATTGAGAACTGCTCTCAATTCCAGAATGTTTATTGGAAGGAGACTCTCCTCCTGAGTCCATGATCCCTGAGCCTTCAGGGAATTCCAGACAGCGCCCCAACCAAGTAGGCTGGCGTCTGTTGTTACAATTGTCCAGTCTGGCCTGCTGAAGGGCATCCCCCTGGACAGATGTGGTCGAGAAAGCCACCATAGAAGAGAATTTCTGGTCTCTTGATCCAGATTCAGAGTAGGGGACAAATCTGAGTAATCCCCATTCCACTGACTTAGCATGCATAATTGCAGCGGTCTGAGATGCAGGCGTGCAAAGGGTACTATGTCCATTGCCGCTACCATTAAGCCGATTACCTCCATGCATTGAGCCACTGACGGGTGTTGAATGGAATGAAGGACACGGCAAGCATTTTGAAGCTTTGTTAACCTGTCTTCTGTCAGGTAAATCTTCATTTCTACAGAATCTATAAGAGTCCCCAAGAAGGGAACTCTTGTGAGTGGAAAGAGAGAACTCTTCTCTTCGTTCACCTTCCACCCATGCGACCTTAGAAATGCCAGTACTAACTCTGTATGAGACTTGGCAGTTTGAAAGCTTGACGCTTGAATCAGAATGTCGTCTAGGTACGGAGCCACCGAAATTCCTCGCGGTCTTAGCACCGCCAGAAGAGAGCCCAGAACCTTTGTGAAGATTCTTGGAGCCGTAGCCAATCCGAATGGAAGAGCTACAAACTGGTAATGCCTGTCTAGGAAGGCAAACCTTAGATACCGGTAATGATCTTTGTGAATCGGTATGTGAAGGTAGGCATCCTTTAAATCCACTGTGGTCATGTACTGACCCTTTTGGATCATGGGTAAGATTGTCCGAATAGTTTCCATTTTGAACGATGGAACTCTTAGGAATTTGTTTAGGATCTTTAAATCCAAGATTGGTCTGAAGGTTCCTTCTTTCTTGGGAACCACAAACAGATTTGAGTAAAACCCCAGTCCGTGCTCCGACCACGGAACCGGATGGATCACTCCCATTAGTAAAAGATCTTGTACACAGCGTAGAAACGCCTCTTTCTTTATTTGGTTTGTTGACAACCTTGAAAGATGAAATCTCCCTTTTGGGGGAGAGGTTTTGAAGTCCAGAAGATATCCCTGAGATATGATCTCTAACGCCCAGGGATCCTGGACATCTCTTGCCCAAGCCTGGGCGAAGAGAGAAAGTCTGCCCCCCACTAGATCCGTTCCCGGATCGGGGGCCCTCAATTCATGCTGTCTTAGGGGCAGCAGCAGGTTTTCTGGCCTGCTTGCCCTTGTTCCAGGACTGGTTAGGTTTCCAGCCTTGTCTGTAGCGAGCAACAGCTCCTTCCTGTTTTGGTGCAGAGGAGGATGATGCTGCTCCTGCCTTGAAGTTACGAAAGGCACGAAAATTAGACTGTCTAGCCTTAGGTTTGGCTCTGTCTTGAGGCAGGGCATGGCCTTTACCTCCTGTAATGTCAGCGATAATTTCTTTCAAACCGGGCCCGAATAAGGTCTGCCCCTTGAAAGGTATGTTAAGTAATTTAGATTTAGAAGTAACATCAGCTGACCAGGATTTTAGCCACAGTGCTCTACGTGCCTGAATGGCGAATCCGGAATTCTTAGCCGTAAGTTTAGTTAAATGTACTACGGCATCTGAAATAAATGAATTAGCTAGCTTAATGGTTTTAAGCTTATTTGAAATCTCATCTATAGTTATTGAGTCAAGAGTCTCTTCCAGAGACTCGGACCAAAATGCGGCCGCAGCCGTGACAGACGCAATACATGCAAGGGGTTGCAATATAAAACCTTGTTGAACAAACATTTTCTTAAGGTAACCCTCCAATTTTTTATCCATTGGATCTGAAAAAGCACAGCTATCCTCTACCGGGATAGTGGTATGCTTAGCCAGAGTAGAAACCGCTCCCTCCACCTTAGGGACCGTCTGCCATAAGTCCCGTGTGGTGGCGTCTATTGGAAACATTTTTCTAAATACAGGAGGGGGTGAAAAGGGTACACCGGGCCTATCCCACTCCTTAGTAATTATCTCTGTAAGCCTCTTAGGTATAGGAAATACGTCAGTACTCGCCGGTACCGCATAGTATCTATCCAGCCTACATAATTTCTCTGGGATTGCAACGGTGTTACAATCATTCAGAGCCGCTAATACCTCCCCTAGCAGTACACGGAGGTTTTCTAGTTTAAACTTAAAATTTGAAATATCTGAATCCACTCTATTTGGATCAGATCCGTCACCTGCATAATGAAGCTCTCCGTCCTCATGTTCTGCAAGTTGTGACGCAGTATCTGACATGGCCCTATTATTATCAGCGCACTCTGTTCTCACCCCAGAGTGATCTCGCTTACCTCTAAGTTCTGGTAATTTAGACAAAACTTCAGTCATAACATTAGCCATGTCCTGTAGGGTGATTTGTAATGGCCGCCCTGAAGTACACGGCGTAACAATATCACGCACCTCCCGAGCGGGAGATGCAGGTACTGACACGTGAGGCAAGTTAGTCGGCATAACTTCCCCCTCGTTGTTTGGTGAATGATGTTCAATTTGTACAGATTGACTTTTATTTAAAGTAGCATCAATGCAATTAGTACATAAATTTCTATTGGGCTCTACCTTGGCTTTTGCACATATAGCACAGAGATATTCCTCTGAGTCAGACATGTTTAACAAACTAGCAATTAGACTAGCAAGCTTGGAAATACTTTTCAAGTCAATTTACAAGTAATATGTAAAACGTACTGTGCCTTTAAGAAGCACAGAAAGGAACTATGACAGTTGAATAACAATGAACCGGAGAAATTATAAAACCCAAATTTTTTTCCCGGTAAAAGCCTAAATTTAGCAAAGGATTGCCCCCATTAGCAATGGATAACTAACCCTTAATAGCAGAAAAAAATGTACAAAATATAAACGTTTTTTTATCACAGTCAAAGCACAATCTCACAGGTCTGCTGTGAGTGATTACCTCCCTCAAAATAATTATTGAAGACCCTTGAGCTCTGTAGAGACGATCCGGATCATGCAGGGAGAGAAAACAGCCTTGTGACTGAATTTCTGATGCGTAGCAAAAGCGCCAAAATAGGCCCCTCCCCCTCACACACAACAGTGAGGGAAGTTCAGTAAACTGTCTTAAGTTTAAAATAAACGACAGCCAAGTGGAAAAACAGTGCCCAAAACAATTTTTCACCCAGTACCTCAGAAAATTAAACGATTTAACATGCCAGCAAACGTTTAAATTCTAATAATATGAAATGTCATTAAAAAGCCTGCTGCTAGTCGTTCCCACTGCAAGTTAGGCTAAAAGTTATATGCATACAGTATTGTCCCAGTGAAGTGCCATTCCCCAGAATACTGAAGTGTAAACATATATACATAACAGCCTGATACCAGTTGCTACTACTGCATTTAAGGCTGAACTTACATTATATCGGTATTGGCAGTATTTTCTCAGTCAATTCCATTCCTCAGAAAATAATATACTGCAACATACCTCTTTGCAGATGAATCTGCCCGCTGTCCCCTGATCTGAAGTTTACCTCACTCCTCATAATGGCCGAGAACAGCAAGATGAATCTTAGTTACGCCGACTAAGATCATATAAAAACTCTGGTAGATTCTTCTTCAAATTCTACCTGAGAAGGAACAACACACTCCGGTGCTGTTTTAAAATAACAAACTTTTGATTGAAGATATAAAAACTAATTATAATCACCACAGTCCTCTCACACATCCTATCTATTAGTTGGGTGCAAGAGAATGACTGGATGTGACGTAGAGGGGAGGAGCTATATAGCAGCTCTGCTTGGGTGATCCTCTTGCACTTCCTGTTGGGGAGGAGTTAATATCCCATAAGTAATGATGACCCGTGGACTGACTACACTTAACAGGAGAAAGTGTTGTTTTTTTTAAATCTACACTACTGTTACACCAGAAATGAGTTGCACTGGGGTGACACTGTGCCCTGGCAGGCAGGCACTTAAACGCACACGTGTGAAGGAAACTGACTGCTATTATTTAACACAGTCAAAAAAGTGTTTTTTTTTTTTTTAAATCTACACTACTGTTACACCAGATATGAGTTGCACTGGGGTGACACTGTGCCCTGGCAGGCAGGCAGGCACTTAAACGCAAACGTGTGAAGGAAACTGACTGCTATTATTTAACACAGTCAAAAAAGTGTTGTTTTTTTTAAATCTACACTACTGTTACACCAGATATGAGTTGCACTGGGGTGACACTGTGCCCTGGCAGGCAGGCACTTAAACGCACACGTGTGAAGGAAACTGACTGCTATTATTTAACACAGTCAAAAAAGTTTTTTGTTTTTTTTAAATCTACACTACTGTTACACCAGATATGAGTTGCACTGGGGTGACACTGTGCCCTGGCAGGCAGGCACTTAAACGCACACGTATGAAGGAAACTGACTGCTATTATTTAACAGTCAAAAAAGTGTTTTTTTTTTTTTAAATCTACACTACTGTTACACCAGATATGAGTTGCACTGGGGTGACACTGTGCCCTGGCAGGCAGGCACTTAAACGCACACGTGTGAAGGAAACTGACAGCTATTATTTAGCACAGTCAAAAAAGTGTTGTTTTTTTTAAATCTACACTACTGTTACACCAGATATGAGTGGTGGCACTGGGCAAGTGGGCACAGTATACGCTGTGAGCCTGACACACACGCTGGCAGGCAGGCAACTGCAATTAGATTACACAGGAAAAAAAAAAAGCAGCCCTAAAAAGGGCTTTTTGGGGTGCTGTCCTTACAGCAGAGATCAGATGACTCCTTCAGGACTGTAGTGGACACTGAATACACTAGCCTAGCTATAGATTTCCCTACTAAATCAGCAGCAGCTACACTGTCCCTCCTCTCACTAACAATGCAGCTTCCGAATTGGCTGGAATGTGCCTGCTGACTGTGAGGTACAGGGTCAAAGTATTACTAAATGATGACGAATAGGGGGCGGATCGAACATCGCATATGTTCGGCCGCCGCGGTGAACGCGAACATGCTATGTTCGCCGGGAACTATTCGCCGGCGAATAATTTGCGACATCAGTACTCATAACTACTTCTTTTAGATTGCGAAACGGAATTTGTCAGTATAGGCTGCAACGCTAGCTTTTTAGCCTCACCGCAAAACTCGTAATGCTGCACTATGGAAGTCCCATGAAAAAACTTAATTTTTAGGTGTGCGGGACTGACGTTGCGTTACAGGCTAAAAGGCTTGCCGTACAGGTATACCGCCAAGACTTGTAATGGCTGCATTGCTGTTTTAACGCTGAAATTACCATTTTTTCAGCGTTAAAACACGAACGCACAGCTCGTAATCTAGCAGTTTGTGAATTTATATGTGTGTATATATATATACACATGTGTATATATGTGTTCATATATATATATATATATATATATATTATTTTTTATATATATATACACACAGTATATATACACATTTATATACATACACATATTTAGACATATATAATTATAAGTAGGGCAAGATTTATCAATTTGGAAGCAGTCAGGATTCACAAGTTGTGAACCTGTCCGCACTTAACTGAAATTTTTCGTGAGAGTAGGGCTTGTCACTCACCCCAGTCGAATGACTCTGGAGGGATTTTCATCCACCAACTCCAGTTTGGTGGAGAGAGTTTATGAAACGAGATTCAATCACCCTGGTCGAATGAATCGGGAATTATTTTATTTTGGCGGAGAGAGTTTATGAATATCAGTTGCAGACTTTTAACCCTCATAAAAAATATTTAATATTTATATGAATACTTTGTATCAGATAGTGTATATATGAGTGTAGCACGTTATATTAATGTACTTATGTTATGCTTGGTGCAACTTTTTTTTTACACCTTACATTTTACGCTAGGTCTTCAGCTCTAGCGCACCCACTTACTTTCAACTTGTAATATGCGCGCAAGTTAGCAAGGTCACAATTTTATCTAAAGACCGCTGCTCCATAACCCTGTCCGCCTGCTCTGATGAGGCGGACAGGAATCGCCGGAATTCAACCCGATCGAGTACGATCGGGTTGATTGACACCCCCCTGCTGGTGGCCAATTGGCTGTGAGTCTGCAGGCAGCGGTGTTGCACCAGCAGCTCACAAGAGCTGCTGGTGCATTGCTGAATACAGAGAGCGTATTGCTCTCCGCATTCAGCGATGTCTGTTAGACCTGATCCGCACTGTTGGATCAGGTCCGACAGACATTGCATAAATAGGCCTCTAAGTGTATAAATGTCAGGATTAATTACTACTTTAAATGGATATAAACCCCCAAAATTATTTTGTGATACAGACAGAGTATACCCTTTATTTAAAAAAAAATCCAATTTACTTCTATTATCAAATTTGGTTTGTTTGCGATGGTATTCTTTGTTGAAGAAACACGTGGGTAGGGGTCTGGAGCACTACATAGCAGGAAATAGTGCTGCCATCTAGTTCTCTTGCAAATGGAAAGCATTTTTGCAAAACTGCTGTACGCTTCTGAGCTTATTTCCTTGCTTTTCAAAATAAGATACCAAGAGAACAAAGAAAATTTGATAATAGAAGTAAATTAGAAGGTTCTTTAAAATGTCATGCTCTATCTCAATAAGAAAAAAAAATGGGTTTCATGTCCCTTTAAGTACCTTTCAGGAAGGAGTTAATGTCAGTGCCATTGGGAAAACAAATCCTACTGAGATAAATCTTATATGAAATAGCTGGTTTAGGGGTTAAGAATTTTTTCTTCCTAAGGCAGCAAAAAAACTAGAAACACCACATATTTCACTTTGCTCCTCTTCATTCTTTACAGAAGGTCTATATATTAATATCATCAAGTGCATACTTGTAAGCTTTATTTTTTAAACTATGCACCATTTGTTTATAATTCAGAATTATACATACCCATTGTGGCTTTTCAGGACAAGCATATTGCTCCCACGCTTAAAGGAGAAGCCAACAAGCTAATTCTGTAAGACTATGGGGCCGATTTACCATGGCCAGAATGGGGCTGTATACCGAAAGAGGAGTTAAGAAGCAGCGGACTAAAGACCGCCGCTCCTTAACTCGTACACCTCCTCTGAGGCTGTGGACATCAATCCGCCCGATCTCATACGAACGGGTTGATTTACACCCCCTGCTAGCGGCCGATTGGCCGCGAATCTGCAGGGGGCGGCATTGCACAAGCAGTTCACCGGAACTGCTTGTGCTATGAGAAATTCATTCTCATGTTGGGCGGACATGATACGCTACAGCAGATCATGTCCGTCCGACTGTTAATAAATTGGCCCCAATGTGTCATTTCATTAAATAAAGGGAACAATACTTTATGCAATATAAATCTAACCAAAACAGGATATTACTCTTCCTGAGATAAATTATCTTTTTTTTTTTTTAAATAAAATGGAACAAATTGAGACAACAGACATTTATTAAAAACACACAGGGACATTTCCACAGCAGCTTCTTGAATGACAGTTTGAAAAATGTTGCCACGTAAGTATGTGTATATATATATATATATATATATATATATATATACACACAAGTGGGGCGCTAGGAGCGTAAACGTGATTGGAAGATTGCAGTGTTCTTTATGTTCAAATCCATATTGCAAGTGGCACGCTGCTAAAAATACCACAAATTTGTTTGCGCAAACTTGTGGTAATTTATGCTCCCCATCATTTCTATGGGTAGAGCTGAGCGGTAAGATGCGCTCCTATAACAAGTTGAAAGTAAACGCTATTGCATAAATGCGATCGCATTAACCGCTCAAACTTTTTACGCGCATAAAGGGTTTGTCCGGAGGAAACAGGTGCATTAAACTACACTTTGACCCCCTAAACCAACCACCCCCCACATCGCAAAAATACTCTTTACACTATTAACCCCTTAACCGCCACACACCCCACCGCAAAGTAAGCTTTTACACTGTTAACCCCTAAACCATCAGTCCCCCACAAAGCAAAGTCCCCACTACACTTTTAACCCCTAAACCACCAGCCCTGCACATTGCAAAGTCCCCACTAAACTATTAACCCCTAAACTGCCAGCCCCCAATGCAAATTAATTCACTAACATCTAAACACCCTCACCTAACATCCCCAAAATAACCCAAAGTAGACTTACCTTTACCAAAAAAAAACCTAACTTTAAAAAAATAAACTTAGAAAGTAAAAAAAAAATCTAACTTTACCTTTAAAAAAACCCCTACCATTACTATTTAAAAAAACAACCCTAACATTGCACAACATAAAACAACCTAACATTACTGTAAAAAAAAAAACCAATCTAACATTAAAAAAAAATAAAGAAACCTAACACTGTAAAAAATAAAACCTTACATTGCAAAAATTAATTAATTAACAGCAAGTCAGAAACTTAAGATAGTACAACTGACACATAGGGCTGTAGCGATCATGTCTGCCATATATCGATAAATGCCGACAGCATACGCTGTCGGCATTTATCATTGCACAAGCAGCTCTGGTGAACTGCTTGTGCAACGCCACCCCCTTCAGATTCGCAGCCAATCGGCTGCTAGCAGGGGGTGTCAATCAACCCGATAGTATACGATCGGGCTGTTTGCTGTCTACCGCTCAGAGCAGGTGGACGACTTAAAGGGACACTGTACCCAAAAAAATTATTTCATGATTCAGATAGAGCATGACATTTTAAGCCACTTTCTAATTTACTCCTATTATCAAATTTTCTTCATTCTCTTGGTATCTTTATTTGAAATGCAATAATGTAAGTTTAGATGCCGGCCCATTTTTGGTGAACAACCTGGGTTGTCCTTGCTGATTGGTGGATAAATTCATCCACCAATAAAAAAGTGCAGTCCAGAGTACTAAAACCAAAAAAAAGCTTAGATGCCTTCTTTTTCAAATAATGACAGCAAGAGAACGAAGAAAAATTGATAATAGGAGTAAATTAGAAAGTTGCTGAAAATTGCATGCTCTTTCTGAATTACAAAAGAAAAAATTTGGGTTCAGTGTCCCTTTAAGGAGCAGCGGTCTTAAGACAGCTGCTTCTTAACTTCTGTTTCCGGTGAGCCTGAAGGCTCGCACGGAAGAAGGGTATATGGCCCAATTTGGACCGTGATAAATCAGCCCCTTAGTATGGAACCATCAGGGAACAATACTTTATGCAATATAAATCTAACCAAAACAGGATATTACTCTTCCTGAGATAAATTATCTTTTTTTTTTTTTAAATAAAATGGAACAAATTGAGACAACAGACATTTATTAAAAACACACAGGGACATTTCCACAGCAGCTTCTTGAATGACAGTTTGAAAAATGTTGCCACGTAAGTATGTGTATATATATATATATATATATATATATATATATATATATACACACAAGTGGGGCGCTAGGAGCGTAAACGTGATTGGAAGATTGCAGTGTTCTTTATGTTCAAATCCATATTGCAAGTGGCACGCTGCTAAAAATACCACAAATTCGTTTGCGCAAACTTGTAGTAATTTATGCTCCCCATCATTTCTATGGGTAGAGCTGAGCGGTAAGATGCGCTCCTATAACAAGTTGAAAGTAAACGCTATTGCATAAATGCGATCGCATTAACCGCTCAAACTTTTTACGCGCATAAAGGGTTTGTCCGGAGGAAACAGGTGCATTAAACTACACTTTGACCCCCTAAACCAACCACCCCCCACATCGCAAAAATACTCTTTACACTATTAACCCCTTAACCGCCACACACCCCACCGCAAAGTAAGCTTTTACACTGTTAACCCCTAAACCATCAGTCCCCCACAAAGCAAAGTCCCCACTACACTTTTAACCCCTAAACCACCAGCCCTGCACATTGCAAAGTCCCCACTAAACTATTAACCCCTAAACTGCCAGCCCCCAATGCAAATTAATTCACTAACATGTAAACACCCTCACCTAACATCCCCAAAATAACCCAAAGTAGACTTACCTTTACCAAAAAAAACCTAACTTTAAAAAAATAAACTTAGAAAGTAAAAAAAAAATCTAACTTTACCTTTAAAAAAACCCCTACCATTACTATTTAAAAAAACAACCCTAACATTGCACAACATAAAACAACCTAACATTACTGTAAAAAAAAAACCAATCTAACATTAAAAAAAAATAAAGAAACCTAACACTGTAAAAAATAAAACCTTACATTGCAAAAATTAATTAATTAACAGCAAGTCAGAAACTTAAGATAGTACAACTGACACATAGGGCTGTAGCGATCATGTCTGCCATATATCGATAAATGCCGACAGCATACGCTGTCGGCATTTATCATTGCACAAGCAGCTCTGGTGAACTGCTTGTGCAACGCCACCCCCTTCAGATTCGCAGCCAATCGGCTGCTAGCAGGGGGTGTCAATCAACCCGATAGTATACGATCGGGCTGTTTGCTGTCTGCCGCTCAGAGCAGGTGGACGACTTAAAGGGACACTGTACCCAAAAAAATTATTTCATGATTCAGATAGAGCATGACATTTTAAGCCACTTTCTAATTTACTCCTATTATCAAATTTTCTTCATTCTCTTGGTATCTTTATTTGAAATGCAATAATGTAAGTTTAGATGCCGGCCCATTTTTGGTGAACAACCTGGGTTGTCCTTGCTGATTGGTGGATAAATTCATCCACCAATAAAAAAGTGCAGTCCAGAGTACTAAAACCAAAAAAAAGCTTAGATGCCTTCTTTTTCAAATAATGACAGCAAGAGAACGAAGAAAAATTGATAATAGGAGTAAATTAGAAAGTTGCTGAAAATTGCATGCTCTTTCTGAATTACAAAAGAAAAAATTTGGGTTCAGTGTCCCTTTAAGGAGCAGCGGTCTTAAGACAGCTGCTTCTTAACTTCTGTTTCCGGTGAGCCTGAAGGCTCGCACGGAAGAAGGGTATATGGCCCAATTTGGACCGTGATAAATCAGCCCCTTAGTATGGAACCATCAGTATCAGACATGTCCTGTGTTGTAACAGATAAAAGATAAAAATGCTGAAACTAAATGCAAGGTGTATTGCTGCCAACCTTTGCTAGATGCTTCCTGGGATGTTTGAGGTTAAAGATCTTGTTGCAAGGCACATGTGCATTTTATGTGTGCAGCACATTTGGGAGGGGTGTGGTCAGAGGTGTGTCACTGGTGTGTCTGATGGGTCATGGGAGTGGTTTTGACAGTCCCTTAAAGCCTTGACTGGGGCAGGAAGTGGGCCAAATAAACCCGTGAAAATCCCACAGAATGCAGAATGATTAAGAAACATAAAGGTGTGAATTGTATACCAGGACCAATATTAAATTTTTGCTTGTATCTTATCAATTTGAATCATGCAAACGTCAAGTATGTGTTTACTTAATGAGTACAAATAGGTTGTGATAAGCTAAAAGGAAAGTAAAGACTTCTTCCTTTTGTGTAAACATTGTGCATGACCCTCCCTGAAAAAAATTCTATAACCTGCAAATCAAATAGTTGAATTAACCCCTTAATGACCGGACCATTTTTCAATTTTCTTACCCTTAATGACAATGGCTATTTTTACATTTCTGCAGTGTTTGCGTTTAGCTGTAATTTTCCTCTTACTCGTTTACTGTACCCACACATATTATATACCGTTTTTCTCGTCATTAAATGGACTTTCTAAAGATACCATTATTTTCATCATATCTTATAATTTACTAAAAAAAAAAAATGATAAAATATGAGGAAAAAATGGAAAAAAACACACTTTTTCTAACTTTGACCCCCAAAATCTGTTACACATCTACAATCACCAAAAAACACCCATGCTAAATAGCTTATAAATTTTGTCCTGAGTTTAGAAATACCCAATGTTTACATGTTCTTTGCTTTTTTTGCAATTTATGGGGCAATAAATACAAGTAGCACTTTGCTATTTCCAAACCACTTTTTTTCAAAATTAGCGCTAGTTACTTTGGAACCCTGATATCGGTTTCTCACTGAAATTATTTACAAACAGCTTGTGCAATTATGGCAGAAATTGTTGTAAAAGCTTCTCTGGGATCCCCTTTGTTCAGAAATAGCAGATTTATATGGCTTTGGCGTTGCTTTTTGGTAATTAGAAGGCCGCTAAATGCTGCTGCGCACAACACGTGAATTATGCCCAGCAGTGAAGGGGTTAAATTAGGTAGCTTGTAGGGAGCTTGCAGGGTTAATTTTAGAGATCAGCCTCCCACCTGACACATCCCACCCCCTGATCCCTCCCAAACAGCTCTCTTCCCTCCCCCACCCCACAATTGTTACCGCCATCTTAAGTACTGGCAGAAAGTCTGCCAGTACTAAATAAAAGAGTTTTTTTTTTATTTAAATAAAAATTATAAAATATTTTAGTTGTGATGGACCCCTGCCTTAGCACCAACCTCCCTGATCCCCCCCTCCAGCTCTCTAACCCTCTCCCCTACCTAATTACCGCCATCTTGGGTACTGGCAGCTGTCTGCCAGTACCCAGTTTGGCCCCACAAACCAAACTTATTTTAATTGTATTTATAACTGTTATTTGTGTTTATTTATTTCTGTAGTGTAGCAGCCCCCCCACAATACCCCCACCCCCTCCCCCTCACAGATCCTTTTAAATATAAAAAAAAATAAAATAACTTTTTTTCCCCTTATTTTTTCATTGGTGTCAGTGTGGCTAATGTGCGCATGTGCACGTGCACGCGCGCCCACGTGCACGCGCGCCCACATGCACACGCACACCCGTGCACGTGCACACGCGCATCGTGCACGCGCGCGCACACGCTCCCACCGGTCAGAGGCACCATCGGCACCATCACTACCGGTGCAGAGAGGGCCACAGAGTGGCTCTCTCTGCATCGGAGTCTTGTAAAGGGGTATTGCAGGATGCCTCCATATCGAGGCATCACTGCAATACCCTCAGAGCTGCTGGAAGTGATTGTGATCACTTCCAGCACTCTGTTAGACAACTGACGTACCAGGTACGTCCATTGTCATTAACTGATTGTTAATGCATGACGTACCTGGTACGTCAGTTGTCATTAAGGGGTTAAAGGGACACTGTACCCAATTTTTTCAATTTTTTTATTCAGATAGAGCATGCAATTTTAAACAACTTTCTAATTTACTCCTATTATCAATTTTTCTTCGCTCTCTTGCTAATTTTATTTGAAAAAGAAGGCATTTAAGCTATTTATTTGGTTCAGAACCACCATGGAAAGCACTTTTTCATTGGTGGATGAATTTATCCACCAATCAGCAAGAACAACCAGGTTGTTCACCAAAAATGTGCCGGCATCTAAACTTACATTTTTGCATTTCAAATAAAGATACCAAGAGAATGAAGAAAATTTGATAATAGGAGTAAATTAGAAAGTGGCTTAAAATTGCATGCTCTATCTGAATCATGAAAGAAAAAAATGGGTTTAGTGTCTCTTTAAGCAATATGCTGCATTTTGAAAACTTAGGTTACAGATTTTGCTCTTTAGCCTCTCTAGGGAGAATGAGACAAATCACATTATTTGTACTTAAAATGAAGAAGACCAATACAAATGCAGTATTACATAAGATCTGCTGCCACTTGTTCTGTGCTTCCTATAGGAGTGATAGTAGCTAACTCCATATAACCAACTATGCCTAAGCCTGAAGGCACAAGGTAGTAGTTTGCTCAAAGGCCCCACAGAAAGACTGCACCTATCAAAGCACAAGCAGTTTTCTTGGATTCTTGCACCTAGGCCCTGTGGTTTCTAGTTACACCTCTGGTTAGATACCTGGGTTACTGAGCTACTTCAGTAAAATAAATCATTCAAAAAGATAGTTTGTTTTCTAGTTTTATAGCAAACAAGTTTGTATCAGTTGGTTATTTAGTAAATAGTTGATGGTTAAAAGAGAAGGTAAAGATTAACTAGCCTACAGATCAGCACGTGAATTAGAAAACATTCAGAAACATTAGCAGGGCTTGTTTTGGGCAGATAACTATTTCTGGTCAGCTTTTATTGTCAGCGTTTTTCTAGTGATCACAATACTAAAATGCTTCTGCCTTTTTTTTTATAACAGACATTATTGGTATAGTTGGCATGTGTGTTTGTTGGGTTATCAATTGGCTACATTGTATTAGTGTAAAAGAGCTTTTTTTTTTTTTTCTTTAACTTTAATTGATTGAGTGGGTGGCATTTATATATATTTTTTTGTTATTTTGCTTCCTAGTGTGTAATTTTAGTGTGTTTCACCCATGTTTAAGACCAATGTGGGTGCTTGGTAATAAGTAAAAAAATGTTGCCTGGGGTTTAGCTGTTAAGTTCAATAAGTTAAAAATTATCTTGGAAATTTGTTTCAAGAATTTAGATTGTGATAAGAAAAACAGTACAAGTACATTTTAAGTATCAGGATATTTTTCACCAAAACAATAATTAAAGGGACAGTCAACTCAAAATGTGTTATTGTTTAAAAATATAGATAATCCCTTTATTTATTTATCTATTTAAAATATAGATAATCCCATTTTTCATAACCAACACGGCTTTATTAATACACTTTTTCCCACAACCCACGGGCTTTAGCACTATGTTATCTGTATGGCTCACATGAATTAGCAGTGTCTTGCTGTGAAAAGCAAATAAAAAGCATGTGATAAGAGGCTGTCTTTAGTGGCTTCGAAGCAGGCAGAAATATAGAGGTTTACATGTTATAAAGTATAGTAATATAAGCATGTTGGTTATGCAAAGCTGGGGAATGGGTAGTGTGATGAGAGTAGGGGCATGACATCACTGGAAGGGGGCGTGGCCTGGGGCCATTATAATCTGTGTCGCAGTTATCAACCTGGATGTGTTATGTAGTCTGTTACTTCTATGCTCTGCAATAAAATCAAGTTGTACCTTCCATACTGTGTCCTGCATCTCATGACATGGTGTCATAAGTATGTATCTGCGCTTCTGTTTCCTGATTAATGACGATGCTGACATTTACTCCAACTGAGCCTTTGGATTTCTCCCAGCCTGCAGCATGGCCCACATAGTGACAGTGGTTTCAACGCTTCAGGATTGCTTCCAAGCTGGACAAGGAAAGTTGTGAAGTACAAGTTAATTCTCTTCTATACTCTATGGGGAAATATCTGGAGCCAGTGTTGAATGCCTTTACATTCCAAGAAGAGGAATAATTTGACTTTGAGATAGTTATGAATAAACTCAGTGCCCATTTTGTGCCCAAAAGAAATGTGATTCATGAGAGGGCTTGTTTCCACAAATGCGCCCAGCGTGTGGGGTATTCCGTGGAGTCATTTGTGCACAGCCTGTATGAATTAGCTGAAATCTGTGAGTTTGGAGCTGCTAAGGAAGAGCAAATCAAAAACAAAATAGTTATAGGAATTGCAGATGCTGACGTATGAAGTTACAGTTGGAGGCAAAATTGACGTTAGATGAGGCTATTAGGATGGCCTGCCAGAGTGAACTGGTGAAGAAGCAAAGTGCTAACATGAGGTCTGAGAGTATTGTAGATGAAGTGCAGCAGTTCAGAAGAGCTGCAGGCGACAGGCAGAGTGTGAGCGGTAGACCGAGGGAAGCAGATAGGCCCAGAAGTGGGTGGGTGCAGCAGACTCGTTGCACGAGGTGTACCCATGAAGCAAATGCTCTATGCCCCGCTAAAGACAAAAGATGTAGGAAGTTTAACCGGATGGGCCATTTTAAAGTGGTGTGTAAAACTGAGTCTATTAAAGAGATGCAGGTGAATCTCGCAGTTTCTTAAACAAGACTCAGGAAACATTAAATCCTTTGAAGAACTAAAAGCAGAATTTGACTTTAAGAATCAGGAATTCTTTATGTACCTACAAACCAGGCATTATGTCTGGCAATTAATGAATAAACATAGATGGAAATGGAAGTGGGACATGTTAGATAACTGGGTATCCCTAAATAAGGCTGGCTTGTTCTCAATAACCCCATGGTATAATTGTCTCGTCTCTTACAAAGGAGATGAAAATCTAACGAGATTAGCGCAGAAATGGGGAACTCAGGTTAACATACTTAGTGGTTTACAAATAGCCAGATCAATTCAAATGGCAATGGAAACAACCCTCGCTGAGACCTGGAGAGAATCACATTTAAAACTTATTTATCAAATATATTATACCCCAGAAAAAGGTTACAGATGGTATAACTTGAACTTTAATAAATGCCCTAAGTGCAGTCTCCAAGCTGCAGATTTGGATCACATGATATGGAACTGCCCTAGAATTTCACAATTTTGGCACAAAATAGAATACTGGTTAAATAAAACAGTGAAAGTCACTCCCTGTAAAATAACAATGTTCCATGTTATCTTTCTGGTCGACAAGACAAATTACCGCCTAGACTTTAAACTAGTGAACGCAACTATTCTTGCGGCCAGAAACTTATTATTTAAAAACTGGAAAAAAACAATAATACCCTCAATTTCCGAAGTTAAAAATTATCTTAGGAAGCAATATTTAATTGAACAGAAAACTACAGCACTTCACCCAGAAAAGGAAATAAGAAGTCTTTTTTGATAAATGGGCAAAGTTTATTAAGATTTTTTCACCCCCTGAAGTGGAGCATTTAATATTCCCCTTTAGGAATACCGATTTAGTGATGATGGGCAGCTGGTGAGGAGGGCAGAGAGAGGATTCAATCAGTCAAGTGTCCCCTTCCCCCCCCCCTCTTTCCCCCTTTTTTTTTTTTTTCTTCTTTCTTTTTCTTTTTCTTTCTTTTTTTTCTTTTCCGTCTATGCAATGGCATGAGTCTAATTGCTAACTGTTTAACTATTGGTTGGGAAAGACGGAATAGAAAAATAATGCACACTGTATATTGTATAATGATCTATGTGTTTGAGATTTTCTGGTATATCTGTTGTATAATTTGTAAAATCTAATAAAAAAAAAAAGAGATGCAGGTGGACAGTGACCAAGAAGCTCAAGAGGTGTGCTTTCTAGGGTCTGTTGTAGAACAGTCTGGTTCAGACGAAGATTGGTGGGTTACCCTTACAGTGATGGGAGCCAAGGTTGCCTTTAAGATTGACACAGGAGCAGACATTACAGTTATGTCCCTTGCAACATTCATGAAACTGCCTCGACAGCCTCAGCATGTGAATGTCACGATGAAGGTTCACAGTCCAGGAGGCCACATCGATTATATGGGAAAATTTGTCTCTAGGTGCGAGTACAAACAGAAGACATTCACCATGTGGGTACATATAATCAGAGGGCAGTGTGTTAACAACCTATTGAGCAGGAAAGCAGCCTGTAGTCTGAGCCTCATAGCCAGAGTAAACGAGATTACGGAAGACATGTTTGGCGAATTGGGCCTGTTGAACTGCAAGCCAGTCTGAATATTACTTAAAGCTGATGCAGTCCCATACAGTATTACTACTCTTCATAGAATTCCATTCCTGCTCATACCTCAAGTGGAGAAGAAACTTCTGTGAATGAAGAACATGGGAGTTATTGAAGAAGTGGCCGAAGCAACTGACTGATGTGCTCAATTGTGCCCGTTGCAAAGAAGAATGGAAAGGTACGCATCTGTGTAGATTTAAAATGGCTGAATGAGGCTGTGAAAATGAAGAGATATGTGCTGCCGACGCTTGAAGACATAGCTCCGAAATTGTCTGGGGAAAAATTGTTTTCTACACTTGATGCTTCCAGCGGCTTCTGGCAGATACCTCTAGAACTGAAGTGCTGCAAACTGACTACCTTCATTACACTGGTAGGTCGGTTTTGCTTTTGCAGAATCCCCTTTGGGATATCCTCTGCCCCTGAAATGTTTCAAAGAGAAATGAGTTCCCTCCTGAGGGATTACAAGGTCACGGTAGTCGTCATGAATTATATCCTGGTGTATGGGTCCACCCTGAAAGAATACCATCAGCAGGTT
Source organism: Bombina bombina (assembly GCF_027579735.1). Classification (NCBI taxonomy): domain Eukaryota; kingdom Metazoa; phylum Chordata; class Amphibia; order Anura; family Bombinatoridae; genus Bombina; species Bombina bombina. The sequence goes on along the minus strand of NC_069501.1, from coordinate 447,462,562 downwards.
GAGCTGTGTGCAGCAGACCATCAGAGAGTCCAGGCTGAAATTGAATAAAGAAAAATGTCATTTCAGAAAATCTGAATTATGCTATTTTGGGCACATTGTTAACAGAGATGGTATCAAGCCGGACTCTAGTAAAATCCTTGCTATTGAACAGATGAAAAGTCCTTCAGACGTACATGAGCTGAGAGCCTTGTGAATTATGTGGGCAAGTTCCTACCAGATTTGTCTACAGTTTTACACCCTATCACTAAATTGTTGAAAAAAGATGTTGCCTGGATCTGGGGACCACCACAAGAAGAGGCCTTTACACGGGTTATGTCCCTGCTGGGGTCTGCCCCTTTTCTGGGGTACTATGACCCTTCCAAAAAGACTGTGGTTAGTGCTGATGCAAGCAGTTATGGGTTAAGAGACGCTCTCCTGCAGTTAAATGAGAATAATCTACGGACCATTGCTTACTGCTCCCGTACACTGACGGGTGCAGAATCAAAATACGCCGAAATTGAGAAAGAATGCTTGGCTGCGGTTTAGGCCTGTGAGCGCTTCCAGCGTTACCTAGTGGGTCTGGAGAAGTTCAGTCTGGAAACCGACCATAAACCATTAGGTCCTCAAATTAATTCCTATGATATTAACAAGACACCCCTAAGATGTGAAATTTGAAATTTCTGATGAGGCTGCTCAGGTTCAACGTTCAGGCAATGCATGTGCTGAGGAAACAACTGGTAGTAGCAGATACACTTTCCAGGCTCTCGCTGGCTGCTGCTAAAGGGTCTTCGACTAAGTCAGATGTAAAAGTGTACGTGGATTCAGTTGTGGCATCTATCCACCTCTTCGAGGAAGTTAGAGCAGATAAGAAGGGAGACACACCTTGACACGGGTCTTCAGGAAGTTATCAAGTATATAAAGGGAGTTTGGCCTGAGAGCCGGGCAGCCTGGATGTTGTTGACCTATTAACAGTCAGAGAGGGCACAGCTCACAGAGCTGGACGGTTTGGTGCTGTTCCAAGACCGCATTGTTATACCTGTCAGCATGCGGCAGGAAATGATAAGCACAATGACCACTTTGGTATTACAAAGTGCAGGGATTGGTCAGCAACAGTGGTGTGGTGGCCTGGGATCAGTACCGACATTGCAGGATATGTTTCAAAATGTGCCTTTTGCTGGGAATGCCAGCCCACTCATAGAAGAGAGCCCTTAATTTCCACCCCCTTGCCTGCAGGCCTGTGGCAGAAGATTGCAGCAGATTTGTGCAACCTCTATGGGAATACTTGGTTGTTATCTACTATTTGGTCCAGGTATTTGAAGATCGCACCTTTTACTTAACTTTTTTATGGAAAAATAATCAGCATGCTGTTTCATGTTGATGAGATTAATATTTTTAGTAAAGTGTCCTTTTAATACGGTTCAGAGGAAAATAATTTTTTAAGGAAAACAACTGAAGAGAACATGAAACCCAAATTTTTTCTATCATGATTTAGAAAGAGCATACAGCTTTAAACAACTTTCCAATTTACTTCTATTGTTTAATTTGTTTCATTCTCTTGGTATCCTTTGTTGAAAAGCATATCTAAATAGGCTCAGTAGCTACTGATTGGTGGCTGCACATAAATGCCTCGTTTGATTGGCTCACTCATGTGTATTGCTATTTCTTCAGCAAAGATATCTGAAAAACGAAGCAAATTAAATAATAGAAGTAAATTGGAATGTTGCAATGCATGATGATGTGTGCATCTGTGTATGTTGTAAATATAAAGGTGCTTAAAAAACAAACAAAAAAACCTTGAATTCTTGAAATACAACTAAATGACAGTTATTTGAAGAATAGAACAAGCTTTCTCCTTTCAATAAAGACAAAATCAGCACATGCTGAAATGCTTCAATAACTTTTGGTATTTCAAGTGTTACAATCCAAGTTTGCATTTCCAGAAAAGACAGTTAATTAATAATTAATAAAACAACAAGTATTTTACTATAATGTACTTTAAACTAGGTGCAGAAATGAATATAATTATTAACAATTGCAACCATGTAGTGTTGCTCTATATCATGTGTCCGCATTATAATTATTACCGTTCATTTTGCTGTCAATTTTATCATGAAGAGAGCTATTAAAGTGACATATATATATATATATATATATATATATATATACTGTGTGTATATATATATATATATATATAAATAAAACACACATACACACACACATATATATATATATACAGTATATATACTGTATATAAGATCTAGGAAAGGGAGGGCACTCTCAGGATTTATATACATCAAAGTTCGTTTATTGTTTATAACAACAACGTTAGAAAGTCATAAGGATAGGTCGACGTTTCGGTTTACATAGAAGCCTTCATCAAGACAGATGAACAACTGTTAAACGAAGAAGAAAAAATAACAGATTTAAAAACACAAAACACAGCATCAATACGTAATCCCACCACCAAATTGTTTGCAGGCAGAAAAATAAACCCACAAATAATGAAAATAAACATAGAAAAAATACAAATAAAAATAAGGCAAACCCATACACATAGCGCTAGGAGATACAACAATACAGTCCCTCCAATACTCTCAATCTGCTCTGGATATACACTGGTGGGGTATATATTATAATCTTAGCAAGCAAACAAAGCGTATGTAACCCAATTGTAGGTGAAACACCATACGGCTGCACAGTTTATGTGTTATGCAAAGTCCGGTATACGCTGGCCTGCCATATACATAAAAGACCCTTCAAAAGAGACTAGCGAGTCCCCATACCTCATTAGAAACCGCCTCAGGCTCTGAGACCATATACAGTTGTTCTAATGTTTCAAAGCAGATAGGTGCACCATACATAGTTAAAAAAGCATTTTTATATTCGCTGATGCATACACCCCTAAAAGTGGTAAGCCCACCAGGCCCCACCCCTTAAGGAGACAAATCCCCATTATAAGTCAGTTAAAACAAGTGCCCTGCATATATATACAGTCAGAGGAAGGGACGCTATCTGTCCCGAAACGTCACTAATAAATTCTATTTGGATAAGTTATCTGAAGACCAGTGAGTGCTTTCTTTGATTTTGCTGATATATATATATATATATATATATATATATATATATATATATATATATATATATATATATATATATATATATATATATATATATATAAATAAATTTACAAAAAATGTGGAAGAAAAACAAAGAAGTCCAGAACCTATCTTAATAAAAAGACACAGGATTTTTTTCCGGTAATTTATGTATATATATCGAATGACTCAGGGTCAGCTGAAATCAAACGTGGTGCAGACCCCTAAAATTTAAATTTGATCCAGTAATATATAGATAAAGAAAAATGGTAGAGCTATATGAGATACCATAGTTAAAGTAGGGGATTTCAGCACTCAAAATTTTAACCCATTTAATCCAATTTCTTAGAAATGTATGGCTGCAGAACAGCACAAAACCCAATAAATGAACTACACATGCACAGACCTAAACGTATGCAGATAGTTCATTGCAAGAAGTTACCAAACATAAAAATAAACAGCTAAAAAAAGCTTGTCATCTCTAAAATACACCACTGCAGTGGATTTTTAGTAAGGCATATCAAACACAATGATTGGTCATAACAGGTATTTAAGAAAACATATGCAGCAAGCAAGAGTTGAAAACATGTGATCTACAAATTACTAACTGATATTGTATATAGACACATATTATGCCGGTTTCTCTATGATGATACCAGAACAAAGTCCTTTTATAGACCATATAAGTCCTTTATAGAGGAAATCAGATGTTATATTTAGTAGTGATTTGTATCACTTGGTAATCCAGATGAGTGAAACATTTTGCAAGCATATGTTCATTGGTTATTGTTAACCGAGGTAAAAGCGTCCTCTAATGTTAACTAGAACTTGACATTAATACCGCTTGATAGCAGATAAATCATCTTTCAGTGGTGGAAAGCAGATACAACAAAGCAGACCTGTGTTGAAATATTGCAGCAAAACTCCGAGAAAACAAAGTCACAGTATTATTGGCAAACGGACCGGGACATGAGCCTCCGACATCCTTATCTCACCTCTCACAACCGCGTCTCCCTGCTCACTGGGGACACAAACTTGCAGGTGTATGCTTTGCTTCTGTGCGTAAACCGTATCCAGGCTGCTTATAGCAACCACTTGATTACCGCAAGATCCAGGCTTGCTTCTTCAGTTTGAATTTTGAAATTCCCGGGCAGGCTCAGGCCAGCTGCTTGATTCATTCCATATGGCCAACTCTTGAGATTAAAGAGAAACTGTTCTTCAAATACTAAATTTAATTATCATGCTGAGAGAATGTATAAACGTTTCATTGAAAGAGGTTACTCTCATAACCTGGTTAAAAAAAACCTAAATAAAGTAAGCAAGCTGAACCGTCAAGACCTTTTGTATAATCAAAAAGAAACAAAAATTGAGAATAATATCAGATTCATTACTACATTTAATTGCCAATGGCAAAGTATAAGAAATATTCTATCTCAAAATTGGCATTTTTTAACCTTAGATGACAAAATAGCAGATAAGGTAGGAAATAGACCCCTATTGACCGCAAAAAAATCTCCTAATCTTAAAGATAAGTTAGTTAGAAGTAGATTTATTCGGTCTGAACCAGCTACAAACTGGTTAACTAATAAACAAGTGAAAGGAAGCTTTCCTTGTGGGCACTGTGTCTATTGTCCCTATTTGCATAAAAGCAAAACATTTTCAGCCAATACAGATAGAACTTATACTATTAGATGCTTTTCAAATTGTAACTCAGTGGGGGTTGTTTATCTTTTGGGGTGCTCCTGTCCCCTGTTCTATGTGGGTAAAACAAAACGTTTGTTCAAGGACAGGGTACAGGAGCACAGAGATGACATCCTCTACGGGAGAGATACAAGTGTAGCTCGTCATTTTAAGGAGATTCATAATAGTAGTACTGTTTCTTTAAAATTTATAGGGATTGACAGAGGAATAACAAATGGAAGAGGCGGAGATGAGGATAACTGTTTGTTAAAAAAAGAAGCAAGATGGACTTTTATGCTAAATACGGTGTCACCTTTTGGTTTAAATGAAAGGATTGAATATGCATCTTTTTTAAAATAGAGGTTCATATCCTAAATTTGAAATTCTCCATTTGCTGTAACTGGAGAAAAAACAAATGAGTGAGAAGTTGTATCAGTACTACTCAATTTTATAAATAGGCCATTAACTATGACCTTTATTTTCTCTTAAATTTGTTTCATAGTTGTGGGTCTGTATGTCAAAGTATACCTTCATAGTAACCTTTATAGCTATTCAGCAAGTCATTTCAAAATTATAGAATTTAAATCAATATGGGATTTATGTAAAGTAATTTTATCTAGGCATAGCAACCAAAGAAATAAAGTTTAATTGAGCTGCAACATGCATAGGGTTTTTTCGCATGCAGTTTTTGTTTTTTGTAGAAAGTTGCTAAATAATAAAAAATGTTCCATCTTGTTATAGCAGGCCACATTGTATCAATCTATATATTGATAACCATTGAACTTATCTTTAAAATAGACAGGAATGTTCGGTTTAAGATTTTAAAAGGGTGTGTGTAAATAGCTAATGTGATTGGCTGAAGTACTACCTCCCAGTTCATTGGTTTTGCAATAAAGGCTGAAAATTGGAGGAGATGGACAGTCCTGACGAGGCCCCTGTTTCGCTCAGCATTATGGGGCGAAACGCGCGTCGACTTTCCTAAAAACAGCTATCATTGCACCTGTGAATCAAGCAGCTGGCCTGAGCCTGCCCGGGAATTTCAAAATTCAAACTGAAGAAGCAAGCCTGGATCTTGCGGTAATCAAGTGGTTGCTATAAGCCGCCTGGATACAGTTTACGCACAGAAGCAAAGCATACACCTGCAAGTTTGTGTCCCCAGTGAGCAGGGAGACGCGGTTGTGAGAGGTGAGATAAGGATGTCGGAGGCTCATGTCCCGGTCCGTTTGCCAATAATACTGTGACTTTGTTTTCTCGGAGTTTTGCTGCAATATTTCAACACAGGTCTGCTTTGTTGTATCTGCTTTCCACCACTGAAAGATGATTTATCTGCTATCAAGCGGTATTAATGTCAAGTTCTAGTTAACATTAGAGGACGCTTTTACCTCGGTTAACAATAACCAATGAACATATGCTTGCAAAATGTTTCACTCAGCTGGATTACCAAGTGATACAAATCACTACTAGTAGTAATAGTACGGAGGTTATGTCAAACTTTTTTGACAGGTGGACACGCCCCTTTCTCCTCCCCTAAACCCGCCCCTTTCCACTCCCACTTTTACGCCCCTTTTTGATATCAATTTGATATAAAATTCACTTTTTGATATCAATTTGATATAAAATTGATATAAAAAGGGGATTTTGATACAAATTTGATATAAAATCGATATTAAAAAAAGTGTTTTTAATACGTATTTGATATAAAATTGATATTAAATAGTTTTTTTTTATTAGGATTTGGATTAAAAGGTTATAAGAGGTTATTAAGCTTATTTTGATATGGTTGATTAGGAGCTTTATAAAAGACTATAAAGTTTATTTAATTTAAAAAAGGTATAAAGTATACTTTGATATTGTATTCTATTAAAAGGGAGATATAAAATCTTAATATATATATCCTCTATAATGTTCAATAGGTTTAATAAGGCATGTCAGGACTTGCTATGAAAAAAAAAAGATATAAAATGTAATAGGATTTAAAGGAGGAGGTATAAGAGTATAAAATTCAATTGTTTTGATATTTTCTTTTATTAGGGGATTATAAAAAAATAAAAAATAAAAAGTTTGTTAACATTTCTTATAAGATTTCTGTGAATGAAATAATTTAATTCAGTATTGTACATATTATCTTTTCTGTCTTCATGCCAGCACATTGTATGAACTGAATGCACAGGCTACTTATACTGTACGCTCTGACACTTATGTTATTAAAATGCTGACATATCTAATACGTCATTTGTTAAATGACTAATATTTTTTCATCACATATCTTTGTCAGCAAATATCATCATATTACTTTCAGATGTCATTGAGTTCACAAGTTCTTAAAAAAAACTGACATACAGCAATTTTGTAGAGTAAAGATATTTATCTATACAAAAAACAAACTCACTTATCTTTTTAAAACACACACAGTTTGTTTTTCACCTAATATTCACAAAAACATCATCATATTACTTTTTTCTCATCACATATCTTGTCAGCAAATATCATCATAATACTTTTTTTCTCATCATATATGTTTGTCAGTAGATATCATCATATTACTTTCAGATGTCATTGAGTTTACACATTTTTTTTTAAAAACACTGACATACATCATTTTTGTAAACATCTTATCTATCCAAAACCAAATCTCACTTATATATTGTTTAAAAAACACACATAGGACTTTATTCCCCTTATAACCCCAAAGCAAAAATAAACATTTATACATCACAAATACAAATAAGCATAATGCAAACATCTTAATAAAATGATTTCATCTATACATATTGCTGTGTTAAGTAAAACGGTGGGGGTGGGTGAGGGTGGTTGTGGGCGTGAAACTTAAAAATCGCTGTCCCTGATCTTTTGGTGTAAGTATATAAGGTATGATATTTACTCTAAACTGTCTTTTATAATAATTAATTCTAAACTTTTAAACTAAGTAATGTTATCTTAGCTGAATAAAAAATAAAGAAAAATAAAGATTTATCTATCTTTTTTTAAAAACCTCTCCTTTTACCAACCCTGCTTGGATGACAATATGTGTACCAACAACCTCTTTTATACTTTTTATTGTAAAGTGTTACACTAAGTAATTAAGCTTAACTTATATTAATGAAACTAATGTCACCATCAGTTTACACAGTTTACAACAGCAATGTCTTTTCATTGTGACCACTTAATATAGCTAGTGATTTTTAACCTCTCATATTAATAATATATCACTTAATGCACTTGTTGGCTATATCAGATGAGTCTATTTTCATCTTGTTTACTAAGGACAAACTGCATTTGTATATTAGGTATGGTGTATATGAGCATATTTATATTAGGTATGGTGTATATGAACATATTTATATTTTTCCACAGGGATGCCAGTTTTATAGCAATTCAATGCAATCTCTAGGATTTTATTTGTATCTTGCACTATTCACAAATAAAATTTAGTATCTGAAGATGCTGGTATGGAGGTTATGTCAAACTTTTTTGACAGGTGGACACGCCCCTTTCTCCTCCCCTAAACCCGCCCCTTTCCACTCCCACTTTTACGCCCCTTATTGATATCAATTTGATATAAAATTGATATAAAAAGGGGATTTTGATACGAATTTGATATAAAATTGATATTAAAAAAGTGTTTTTAATACGTATTTGATATAAAATTGATATTAAATTGTTTTTTTATTAGGATTTGGATTAAAAGGTTATAAGAGGTTATTAAGCTTATTTTGATATGGTTGATTAGGAGCTTTATAAAAGACTATAAAGTTTATTTAATTTAAAAAAGGTATAAAGTATACTTTGATATTGTATTCTATTAAAAGGGAGATATAAAATCTTAATATATATATACTCTATAATGTTCAATAGGTTTAATAAGGCATGTCAGGACTTGCTATGAAAAAAAAAAGATATAAAATGTAATAGGATTTAAAGGAGGAGGTATAAGAGTATAAAATTCAATTGTTTTGATATTTTCTTTTATTAGGGGATTATAAAAAAAATAAAAAATAAAAAGTTTGTTAACATTTCTTATAAGATTTCTGTGAATGAAATAATTTAATTCAGTATTGTACATATTATCTTTTCTGTCTTCATGCCAGCACATTGTATGAACTGAATGCACAGACTTCTTTATATGCTCTGACACTTATGTTATTAAAATGCTGACATATCTAATACGTCATTTGTTAAATGACTAATATTTTTTCATCACATATCTTTGTCAGCAAATATCATCATATTACTTTCAGATGTCATTGAGTTCACAAGTTCTTAAAAAAAACTGACATACAGCAATTTTGTAGAGTAAAGATATTTATCTATACAAAAAACAAACTCACTTATCTTTTTAAAACACACACAGTTTGTTTTTCACCTAATATTCACAAAAACATCATCATATTACTTTTTTCTCATCACATATCTTGTCAGCAAATATCATCATAATACTTTTTTTCTCATCATATATGTTTGTCAGCAGATATCATCATATTACTTTCAGATGTCATTGAGTTTACACATTTTTTTTTAAAACACTGACATACATCATTTTTGTAAACATCTTATCTATCCAAAACCAAATCTCACTTATATATTGTTTAAAAAACACACATAGGACTTTATCCCCCTTATAACCCCAAAGCAAAAATAAACATTTATACATCACAAATACAAATAAGCATAATGCAAACATCTTAATAAAATGATTTCATCTATACATATTGCTGTGTTAAGTAAAACGGTGGGGGTGGGTGAGGGTGGTTGTGGGCGTGAAACTTAAAAATCGCTGTCCCTGATCTTTTGGTGTAAGTATATAAGTTATGATATTTACTCTAAACTGTCTTTTATAATACTTAATTCTAAACTTTTAAACTAAGTAATGTTATCTTAGCTGAATAAAAAAAACATCTCTTATAGAAATATTTTTTTTCTATCTTATTTTAAAAACCTCTCTTTTTACCACCCCTGCTTGGATGACAATATGTGTACCAACAAACTCTTTTATACTTTTTATTGTAAAGTGTTACACTAAGTAATTAAGCTTAACTTATATTAATGAAACTAATGTTACCATCAGTTTACAACAGCTTTTCACTTTTATCACCCTTATAACCACACAGCAGAAATAAACATTTATACAGCACAAATACAAATAAGCATAATACAAACATCTAAATAAAATGATTAACTCACCATATTATTTTATTTTAAACTCACATATCTGTACACAGCTGATGAAGAAATTAAAAACAAATACAAACGCTCAAATACAATATTTTATAAACATTGCATTTACTACCTCTGCCCCACATTTCTGTAACAACAAGATAATTTCATCTATACATATTGCTGTGTTAAGTAAAACGGTGGGGGTAGGGTGGTTGTGGGTGTGAAACTTAAAAAGCGCTGTCCCTGATCTTTGGATCTTTTGGTGTGGGTATATAAGTTATGATATTTACTCTAAACTGTCTTTTATAATAATTAATTCTAAACTTTTAAACTAAGTAATGTTATCTTAGCTGAATAAAAAATAAAGAAAAATAAAGATTTATCTATCTTTTTTTAAAAACCTCTCCTTTTACCAACCCTGCTTGGATGACAATATGTGTACCAACAACCTCTTTTATACTTTTTATTGTAAAGTGTTACACTAAGTAATTAAGCTTAACTTATATTAATGAAACTAATGTCACCATCAGTTTACACAGTTTACAGCAGCAATGTCTTTTCATTGTGACCACTTAATATAGCTAGTGATTTTTAACCTCTCATACTAATAATATATCACTTAATGCACTTGTTGGCTATATCAGATGAGTCTATTTTCATCTTGTTTACTAAGGACAAACTGCATTTGTATATTAGGTATGGTGTATATGAGCATATTTATATTAGGTATGGTGTATATGAACATATTTATATTTTTCCACAGGGATGCCAGTTTTATAGCAATTCAATGCAATCTCTAGGATTTTATTTGTATCTTGCACTATTCACAAATAAAATTTAGTATCTGAAGATGCTGGTGTGACTTATTTGCTATAACAATGAGTGAATTTATTGTGCAAGAGTAGTGTAGGGCAAGATCCACTTATTTCTTTTCTCTCTCCCTTTTTTTTGTTGTGGGTATATATTTTGCTTTTTACCTCCATGCACTTTCCCTGGATATTGTTTTGGGACCATGTGCCTTAGTAACTGTCAAACTCACACACATTCATTTGGCTATCTTCTCTCTCAGAACACGTCCACTCCCTATTTCCCATTCATCAACCACATAAATAGTAGATGTAAACAGTATGGGCTGTTTTATGAAGCTGGGGATGCAGCTTTGGACCTTTGTGACCCTGCAACATCTAGTTAAGAAGCAAAAGTCTTAAGAAGCTGCACATGAACAAAGTTACCAGGCAGAGAAAGCTGACCACCCCATGCTAGCAACCAGTAAACTCTCTTAATAATAACTAGACTTAACCCCAGCTCTACAGAATTCTGCAATACTATACAAACTATAATAATAATCCTGCTCAGGAGCCACCATTCATGGTTAAAACAATAGATTAGGTCTCTGTATGTTAAAAGTGTAGGACATTTTACCTAATGTATAAAGGAAAATATAAACAACTTACTTATTTAGTAAAATCTGCATAGGCGTTTCCCCCAAATGATTTGAGTTATCTAGGATTTGTTATGTTTTGTTAAGTTTTCAAAAAGACAGACTTGTTTAAACTTCAGAGTTGCAAACACATTTATTAACAAATTATAATATTGAGTGCAAATCATACGATACACATAAGTAGATGTACGTATAGTGTTGGTAATGAATATATATATATATATATATATATATATATATATATATATATATATATATATATATATATACATATAGCTATATACAGAGCAACATACGTTAGATTTCCTTCCAATTTTTATTAACATACAGTTACACACAAATGTACAACTGCTACAAATAAAACTAATTATTTTAAGTATATTAAGTATGTCACTGAAATAAATGTATGGACATAAATATGTATATAATATACTAAAAATACATAGAGACTTGTATCAACATAAGTACTTACAAATACAGTTAAAACTGTCATAAACTTGCACAATTGGGTCATACATTAACTTAAGTACCATCCCATATAAATACTTTTATAGACATTATATCTGAACAATACACTTACATACATACATCATTTTAAATTTACATATCAATCACAAATATAAAAGCACACAAAAACACAGTTCACTATTTACCTTGTGTACAAATGCATTTAAACACAAACTACCATCAAACACCCATACCACAACATTAATGTACAGTTGACTTATAGATTTAAATAAGACTCTATATATATCTATCTCTCTGTTTAAAATAATATGTTTGTTCTAACATTATGTTAATAAAAATTGGAAGGAAATCTAACGTATGTTGCTCTGTATATAGCTATATGTATATATATATATATATATATATATATATATATATATATATATATTCATTACCAACACTATACGTACATCTACTTATGTGTATCGTATGATTTGCACTCAATATTATAATTTGTTAATAAATGTGTTTGCAACTCTGAAGTTTAAACAAGTCTGTCTTTTTGAAAACTTAACAAAACATAACAAATCCTAGATAACTCAAATCATTTGGGGGAAACGCCTATGCAGATTTTACTAAATAAGTAAGTTGTTTATATTTTCCTTTATACATTAGGTAAAATGTCCTACACTTTTAACATACAGAGACCTAATCTATTGTTTTAACCATGAATGGTGGCTCCTGAGCAGGATTATTATTATAGTTTGTATAGTATTGCAGAATTCTGTAGAGCTGGGGTTAAGTCTAGTTATTATTAAGAGAGTTTACTGGTTGCTAGCATGGGGTGGTCAGCTTTCTCTGCCTGGTAACTTTGTTCATGTGCAGCTTCTTAAGACTTTTGCTTCTTAACTAGATGTTGCAGGGTCACAAAGGTCCAAAGCTGCATCCCCAGCTTCATAAAACAGCCCATACTGTTTACATCTACTATTTATGTGGTTGATGAATGGGAAATAGGGAGTGGACGTGTTCTGAGAGAGAAGATAGCCAAATGAATGTGTGTGAGTTTGACAGTTACTAAGGCACATGGTCCCAAAACAATATCCAGGGAAAGTGCATGGAGGTAAAAAGCAAAATATATACCCACAACAAAAAAAAGGGAGAGAGAAAAGAAATAAGTGGATCTTGCCCTACACTACTCTTGCACAATAAATTCACTCATTGTTATAGCAAATAAGTCACACCAGCATCTTCAGATACTAAATTTTATTTGTGAATAGTGCAAGATACAAATAAAATCCTAGAGATTGCATTGAATTGCTATAAAACTGGCATCCCTGTGGAAAAATATAAATATGTTCATATACACCATACCTAATATAAATATGCTCATATACACCATACCTAATATACAAATGCAGTTTGTCCTTAGTAAACAAGATGAAAATAGACTCATCTGATATAGCCAACAAGTGCATTAAGTGATATATTATTAGTATGAGAGGTTAAAAATCACTAGCTATATTAAGTGGTCACAATGAAAAGACATTGCTGCTGTAAACTGTGTAAACTGATGGTGACATTAGTTTCATTAATATAAGTTAAGCTTAATTACTTAGTGTAACACTTTACAATAAAAAGTATAAAAGAGGTTGTTGGTACACATATTGTCATCCAAGCAGGGTTGGTAAAAGGAGAGGTTTTTAAAAAAAGATAGATAAATCTTTATTTTTCTTTATTTTTTATTCAGCTAAGATAACATTACTTAGTTTAAAAGTTTAGAATTAATTATTATAAAAGACAGTTTAGAGTAAATATCATAACTTATATACCCACACCAAAAGATCCAAAGATCAGGGACAGCGCTTTTTAAGTTTCACACCCACAACCACCCTACCCCCACCGTTTTACTTAACACAGCAATATGTATAGATGAAATTATCTTGTTGTTACAGAAATGTGGGGCAGAGGTAGTAAATGCAATGTTTATAAAATATTGTATTTGAGCGTTTGTATTTGTTTTTAATTTCTTCATCAGCTGTGTACAGATATGTGAGTTTAAAATAAAATAATATGGTGAGTTAATCATTTTATTTAGATGTTTGTATTATGCTTATTTGTATTTGTGCTGTATAAATGTTTATTTCTGCTGTGTGGTTATAAGGGTGATAAAAGTGAAAAGCTGTTGTAAACTGATGGTAACATTAGTTTCTTTAATATAAGTTAAGCTTAATTACTTAGTGTAACACTTTACAATAAAAAGTATAAAAGAGTTTGTTGGTACACATATTGTCATCCAAGCAGGGGTGGTAAAAAGAGAGGTTTTTAAAATAAGATAGAAAAAAAATATTTCTATAAGAGATGTTTTTTTTATTCAGCTAAGATAACATTACTTAGTTTAAAAGTTTAGAATTAAGTATTATAAAAGACAGTTTAGAGTAAATATCATAACTTATATACTTACACCAAAAGATCAGGGACAGCGATTTTTAAGTTTCACGCCCACAACCACCCTCACCCACCCCCACCGTTTTACTTAACACAGCAATATGTATAGATGAAATCATTTTATTAAGATGTTTGCATTATGCTTATTTGTATTTGTGATGTATAAATGTTTATTTTTGCTTTGGGGTTATAAGGGGGATAAAGTCCTATGTGTGTTTTTTAAACAATATATAAGTGAGATTTGGTTTTGGATAGATAAGATGTTTACAAAAATGATGTATGTCAGTGTTTTAAAAAAAAAATGTGTAAACTCAATGACATCTGAAAGTAATATGATGATATCTGCTGACAAACATATATGATGAGAAAAAAAGTATTATGATGATATTTGCTGACAAGATATGTGATGAGAAAAAAGTAATATGATGATGTTTTTGTGAATATTAGGTGAAAAACAAACTGTGTGTGTTTTAAAAAGATAAGTGAGTTTGTTTTTTGTATAGATAAATATCTTTACTCTACAAAATTGCTGTATGTCAGTTTTTTTTAAGAACTTGTGAACTCAATGACATCTGAAAGTAATATGATGATATTTGCTGACAAAGATATGTGATGAAAAAATATTAGTCATTTAACAAATGACGTATTAGATATGTCAGCATTTTAATAACATAAGTGTCAGAGCATATAAAGAAGTCTGTGCATTCAGTTCATACAATGTGCTGGCATGAAGACAGAAAAGATAATATGTACAATACTGAATTAAATTATTTCATTCACAGAAATCTTATAAGAAATGTTAACAAACTTTTTATTTTTTATTTTTTTTATAATCCCCTAATAAAAGAAAATATCAAAACAATTGAATTTTATACTCTTATACCTCCTCCTTTAAATCCTATTACATTTTATATCTTTTTTTTTTCATAGCAAGTCCTGACATGCCTTATTAAACCTATTGAACATTATAGAGTATATATATATTAAGATTTTATATCTCCCTTTTAATAGAATACAATATCAAAGTATACTTTATACCTTTTTTAAATTAAATAAACTTTATAGTCTTTTATAAAGCTCCTAATCAACCATATCAAAATAAGCTTAATAACCTCTTATAACCTTTTAATCCAAATCCTAATAAAAAAACAATTTAATATCAATTTTATATCAAATACGTATTAAAAACACTTTTTTAATATCAATTTTATATCAAATTCGTATCAAAATCCCCTTTTTATATCAATTTTATATCAAATTGATATCAATAAGGGGCGTAAAAGTGGGAGTGGAAAGGGGCGGGTTTAGGGGAGGAGAAAGGGGCGTGTCCACCTGTCAAAAAAGTTTGACATAACCTCCATACCAGCATCTTCAGATACTAAATTTTATTTGTGAATAGTGCAAGATACAAATAAAATCCTAGAGATTGCATTGAATTGCTATAAAACTGGCATCCCTGTGGAAAAATATAAATATGTTCATATACACCATACCTAATATAAATATGCTCATATACACCATACCTAATATACAAATGCAGTTTGTCCTTAGTAAACAAGATGAAAATAGACTCATCTGATATAGCCAACAAGTGCATTAAGTGATATATTATTAATATGAGAGGTTAAAAATCACTAGCTATATTAAGTGGTCACAATGAAAAGACATTGCTGTTGTAAACTGTGTAAACTGATGGTGACATTAGTTTCATTAATATAAGTTAAGCTTAATTACTTAGTGTAACACTTTACAATAAAAAGTATAAAAGAGGTTGTTGGTACACATATTGTCATCCAAGCAGGGTTGGTAAAAGGAGAGGTTTTTAAAAAAAGATAGATAAATCTTTATTTTTCTTTATTTTTTATTCAGCTAAGATAACATTACTTAGTTTAAAAGTTTAGAATTAATTATTATAAAAGACAGTTTAGAGTAAATATCATACCTTATATACTTACACCAAAAGATCAGGGACAGCGATTTTTAAGTTTCACGCCCACAACCACCCTCACCCACCCCCACCGTTTTACTTAACACAGCAATATGTATAGATGAAATCATTTTATTAAGATGTTTGCATTATGCTTATTTGTATTTGTGATGTATAAATGTTTATTTTTGCTTTGGGGTTATAAGGGGAATAAAGTCCTATGTGTGTTTTTTAAACAATATATAAGTGAGATTTGGTTTTGGATAGATAAGATGTTTACAAAAATGATGTATGTCAGTGTTTTTAAAAAAAAATGTGTAAACTCAATGACATCTGAAAGTAATATGATGATATCTACTGACAAACATATATGATGAGAAAAAAAGTATTATGATGATATTTGCTGACAAGATATGTGATGAGAAAAAAGTAATATGATGATGTTTTTGTGAATATTAGGTGAAAAACAAACTGTGTGTGTTTTAAAAAGATAAGTGAGTTTGTTTTTTGTATAGATAAATATCTTTACTCTACAAAATTGCTGTATGTCAGTTTTTTTTTAAGAACTTGTGAACTCAATGACATCTGAAAGTAATATGATGATATTTGCTGACAAAGATATGTGATGAAAAAATATTAGTCATTTAACAAATGACGTATTAGATATGTCAGCATTTTAATAACATAAGTGTCAGAGCGTACAGTATAAGTAGCCTGTGCATTCAGTTCATACAATGTGCTGGCATGAAGACAGAAAAGATAATATGTACAATACTGAATTAAATTATTTCATTCACAGAAATCTTATAAGAAATGTTAACAAACTTTTTATTTTTTATTTTTTTATAATCCCCTAATAAAAGAAAATATCAAAACAATTGAATTTTATACTCTTATACCTCCTCCTTTAAATCCTATTACATTTTATATCTTTTTTTTTTCATAGCAAGTCCTGACATGCCTTATTAAACCTATTGAACATTATAGAGGATATATATATTAAGATTTTATATCTCCCTTTTAATAGAATACAATATCAAAGTATACTTTATACCTTTTTTAAATTAAATAAACTTTATAGTCTTTTATAAAGCTCCTAATCAACCATATCAAAATAAGCTTAATAACCTCTTATAACCTTTTAATCCAAATCCTAATAAAAAAAAACTATTTAATATCAATTTTATATCAAATACGTATTAAAAACACTTTTTTTAATATCGATTTTATATCAAATTTGTATCAAAATCCCCTTTTTATATCAATTTTATATCAAATTGATATCAAAAAGTGAATTTTATATCAAATTGATATCAAAAAGGGGCGTAAAAGTGGGAGTGGAAAGGGGCGGGTTTAGGGGAGGAGAAAGGGGCGTGTCCACCTGTCAAAAAAGTTTGACATAACCTCCGTACTATTACTACTACTACTAAATATAACATCTGATTTCCTCTATAAAGGACTTATATGGTCTATAAAAGGACTTTGTTCTGGTATCATCATAGAGAAACCGGCATAATATGTGTCTATATACAATATCAGTTAGTAATTTGTAGATCACATGTTTTCAACTCTTGCTTGCTGCATATGTTTTCTTAAATACCTGTTATGACCAATCATTGTGTTTGATATGCCTTACTAAAAATCCACTGCAGTGGTGTATTTTAGAGATGACAAGCTTTTTTTAGCTGTTTATTTTTATGTTTGGTAACTTCTTGCAATGAACTATCTGCATACGTTTAGGTCTGTGCATGTGTAGTTCATTTATTGGGTTTTGTGCTGTTCTGCAGCCATACATTTCTAAGAAATTGGATTAAATGGGTTAAAATTTTGAGTGCTGAAATCCCCTACTTTAACTATGGTATCTCATATAGCTCTACCATTTTTCTTTATCTATATATTACTGGATCAAATATATATATATATATATATATATATAAAACACACACGCATATATATATATATATATATATATATATATATACGTATATATATATATATATATATATATATATATATATATGAACGATAAGAAATGTAGGGAGAGTGTTAATATATTATGTAACTTAGCAATTTCAAGCTATACAGTTACCACTACCAAAGGACTATTAGGTATACCTTTAAATACCAAAATAGTGGTGCAGATCCTATTATTAGATATTATACAAATTAAATAAAGTAAAGAAAGAATAAATGACTAGGGATTTCAGCACTCTAAACCTTTGCTCTTCTGGGCCCCAGATGAAAACATGCACCAACCACACAATGATCAAGAGAAAACAGACAGGCTTGTCGTCAAACACAGAGACATTTATTCACAACAACATTTCAGTATATCACAAAGTGATGCATCACTCTAATACACGATAGCATTATATTCCAAATTTATATACAAGACAGGGTAATCAACCCTTACTTGGAGCAAAGATAGAAACAAGAAATGGATGATGATTATAAATAGTGTCATATTATTATGGCATTCTGCTATGCACATGCATGTATAGTCATAGCTATTTCACGAGGTAAAAGCGTCCTCTTTAGATTAATGCCATAATGAGTATAACATCACACAGCATAAAACAATTACAGTAGCAACTGCAATATTAGTATACAAAGACTTGCAACATTTTCCGAGGTAAAAGCGTCCTCTAACATTTTTGCTGCAACATTGTACCATTGCTTACAAACAAATTCGTTTTGGATAAAGCATTTTCTAAAGCCGTAGCGGTTGTTCACCTAAGTGTACAGGTAATACGCTGGAAGACACGGCTCAACTAAGGTACTGTCATTTAAATGCTGATTTCATTTCTGGGGATATGTGCACATAATAGGATGGAACACGTTGTGCTGAACAGGTCTTTGCCTCAAATATCAGGACACTTTGTTTTGATGCTATTTAAATCTCTTTCACGATAAAGCACGTTAAAGATGGTGATTTAAGCTCACAAACCAAGCCTATTTAAATCTAAAGTGGTGAAAATGAAAGGAGGACGCTTTTTATCTCAGTTGATGCAAATTTACCACAGCATGAATGATAAAATGTTTGAGGTTTGTGCACAGTTTGTAAGCAATGGTACAATGTTGCAGCAAATATGTTAGAGGACGCTTTTACCTCAGAAAATGTTGCAAGTCTTTGTATACTAATATTGCAGTTGCTACTGTAATTGTTTTATGCTGTGTGATGTTATACTTATTATGGCATTAATCTAAAGAGGACGCTTTTACCTCGTGAAATAGCTATGACTATACATGCATATGACACTATTTAATCATCATCCATTTCTTGTTTCTATCTTTGCTCCAAGTAAGGGTTGATTACCCTGTCTTGTATATAAATTTGGAATATAATGCTATCGTGTATTAGAGTGATGCATCACTTTGTGATATACTGAAATTTTGTTGTGAATAAATGTCTCTGTGTTTGACGACAAGCCTGTCTGTTTTCTCTTGAACATTGTGTGGTTGGTGCATGTTTTCATCTGGGGCCCAGAAGAGCAAAGGTTTAGAGTGCTGAAATCCCTAGTCATTTATTCTTTCTTTACTTTATTTAATTTGTATAATATATATATATATATATATATATATATATATATATATATCTAAAGTTCAAAAAGGAGCACTCTCATCACATTAACAGCTGCCAGGGGACCAACGGTTAAATATAGCTGATAAAGGACGGCACTCACTGGTCTTTCCAAAGTGTACTTTTAATTAAAAAAAAAGTGACGTTTCTGGGACACACTCCCCTTCCCCGAAACGTCACTTTTTTTATATTAAAAGTACACTTTGGAAAGACCAGTGAGTGCTGTCCTTTATCAGATATATATATATATATATATATATATATATATATATATATATATATATATAGATATATATATATATATATATATATATATATATATATATATATATATATATATATATATATATATATATATAAATATGTATTTATGAATAAATAGAATATATTCTTCTATGTGAAGAACATTGTAATGTGAAATATTAATATTTCATATTGGGTTAGATCACTTGAGAAAATGCGATCGGGTATGCTAGATTTTTTTCCACTGAATATACGCAGTCACGATTTTCAGGCTTTTTGCTTACGTCGGGTTAGCGCTTGTGCAAAAACGTTTTACTTTCAACTTGTAAATGTGCGTTAGCCTCCGTCTAGCAAAGTTAAAGGGCCAGTATACCCACCAAATAATGTTATATAATTCTAGTGCAGAATTATATAACATTAGGTTAGCACCATTTTTCTAAATCAAAGTATGTCACAGATATTTTCCTACAAAAATGTATTTTACAGACCGCCGCTCCTGGCTCTACTAAGCTCTACTAAGTGCATCAGGCACGCTGTCTAGTCACAACCGGCCCGATCGAGCAATTAAAATGAATGTAGCTCGCTCCCGCACTGGTCTGGTAGCGGGAGCGAGCTGCATTCATTTATGTGGCGCGATCGGGCCGGCTGTGACTAGACAGCGTGCCCGATGCGCTTACTAGAGCCAGGAGCGGCGATCTGTAAAATACATTTTTGTTGGAAATTATCTGTGACATATTTTGATTTCGAAACATGGCGCTAACCTAATGTTACACTATGTGCAGAATTATATAACATTATTTGGTGGGTTTACTGGCCCTTTAATGCGCAAGCAGGAGCGCAAACAACAGCTCCTCTCGAAATAAAGCCCTTAATATTTTTAAGCTTCATTTGTAATCTTGGCCTTTATGGGTTATATTTATTTTGAGATTTAAAGGGATATAAAACCCAAAACTTTTTTTTTGTGATTCAGACAGAACATACAATTTTAAAAAAAAGTTTACAGTTTACTTCTATTATTAAATTTGCTTTGTTTTCATGATATTCTTTGTTGAAGAGCTACCTAGGTAGGTATCTGGGGCACTACATGGCAGGAAATAGTGCTGCCCTCTAGTGCTCTTGCAAACGGATAACATTCTTGCAAAACTGTTGCCATATAGTGCTCCAGAAAGGGGCAGACTCCTAAGCTTACGTCCCTGCTTTTCAACAAAAGATACTAAAAGAACAAATACAAAATTGATAACAGAAGTAAATTAGAAATTTGTTTAAAATTGCATGCTCTATTTGAATCATGAAAGAACAATTTGGGGTTTCATTTCCCTTTAAGTCCCTTTAAATTCTGTATTTTAAAGTCATTTGCTGTTTGTACACAATAGGTAGCATGAGTCATTAGTGGTTTTTTTATTGGGCCATTTCCTGATCTTATCAAGATGATACTTGGATCTCTAAATTGTATAACTGTGTTTACCCCCAGGTAAAAGCCTTAAAAACTGGTTTGACTGATGGATGTGAAAAACAAGTGTTTGGGGTTACTAAGCAACAGACACAGTGACATTTATTTTCCTTTGAAAATTAAAACGGAGATAAGGTTATGCATAATATCCCAGGGAACTTTTGTGCACTTGTAAACTGGAATGAGAAAGCAGAAAAAAGCAAATGAACATGGGAAGCCAAGTTAGTCACATTTTTCCACCAGCAATGTAAACTCCTCTAGTTTTATAGCAATGCCATATAGTTCTCAGGACACATGCACAAATCTGAGCCCATCTCTGCATGAGTCATGAAGAGGAGCTACGTTTTGACAAAGAATACCAAAAGAAAGAGGTATATTTCATAATAGAAGTAAATTGTACTGACACCTACAGGTTGCCCAGTATTTTCTGTGGAGAAAAGCTGGCAACCCAAAGTTCAGGAGCTGCAGAGAACTGCTGGTCCTAAGCAGAAACTGCACTAGTCGTAACAAACCAGCAGTGTATCTAGCTCTTCCCATTGGATCAGGGTCAAGTTCCGCTTCAGGCTAGCAGTTCTTTAGAGAGCCAGGCACATTTACGTTTACTATTATTTGTCTTAGATTGCCCTATTTACAGTTTCTTAAATGACTACAGTTTGTTTTCCTATGTGTAAAAGCCATAACTGTTTCTTTAAATGGTGTCTGGTGTATTATTGTGCTTGTTTGTGTGGTATCCATTTGTCTCAGTGCCGTGAGAAGAGAAAGCACTTTACATTAGGTTTAGTTTACTATGTCCAGCCCATGTGGCAGCTCTAGACTAAGATGCCTTAGGCAAAACTAAATTATGAGGCCCCTCTTAAAGGGACATGAAACTTAAAATGTTCCTGTCATGATTCAGATAAAGAATACAATGTTAAACAACTTTTGAATTTACTTCTATTGTAAAATTTGCTTCATGCTCTTGGCATCTTAATTTGAAAAAGCAGCAATGCACTACTGGGAGCTAGCTTAACACATCTGGTGAGGCAATAACAAGTGTTGTTTATGTACAACCACCAATCAGCAGCTAGCTCCTAGTAGTGCAGTGCTGCTCCTGAGCCGACCTAGCTATGTTTTTCAACAAATTATACCAAAAGAACAAAGCAAACTAAACAATATAAGTAAATTAGAAAGTTCTTTAAAATTGCATGCTATGGGGCCGATTTATCAAGCTCCGTATGGAGATTGATGCCCCTTATTTTCGGCGAGCCTTCAGGCTCTAAAGACCGCTGCTCCATAACCTGTCCTCCTGCTCTGAGGCTGCAGACAGAAATCAAGCCAATCGAATACGATCAGGTTGATTGACACCCCCTGCTAGCGGCCGATTGGCCGCAAATCTGCAGGGGGCTGCATTGCACCAGCAGTTCACAAGAACTGCTGGTGCAATGATAAATGCCGACAGCGTATGTTGTTGGCATTTATCGATGTGCAGCGGACATGATACACTACATTGTATCATGTCCGCTCACACTATAATAAATATATCCTAATATCTAAATCATGAAAGATACATTTTGGGTTTATATCTCTTTAACACACAAAATAAAAAAATGCAAAACTTAGCTCAATAACTGGCTCCTAAACGTGAAATAAATTTGCCCCCTTTAAAAATGTATATAAAACTACAGGGAAAGTTATAAAGCAATGTTGTTTAAAAGAGCATTTCAATGTACAGTATAGCTATAAAATGTTATAATCTGATATACACACGTGCACTGCTAGTATTTGCCACCTATTACAAGCAACAGATGCAATTGCTTCACAGTATGTTCTGGTATCTAGGGGTTAATTATACAAACACAGCCTGAAACTGCTCACAAAGTGGCTGTTAATAACAAGTTGCCTGAGCAGGGGAAGGGCTCACACCCTCTCACAGGACTGCTAGCAGCTCAGCTAAAGTGAGTGACTGAGGAAGGAGCAACTGTCACAGTGCCCTCTAGTCCGGTGCTCTCTTGCTGCAGGGGACAGAAGTGTGGCAAAAAAGTACTGAGCTTTACTACCAAAGTATCAGCCAAGCAGACTAGTGAGTGACTGTAAATGCAAGCTGAAGTGGGAGCCCATATTGCTCCACTGCTGTCTGCAATTCCTTCACCCCACACTTGAGCTGAACAGAGGCAGAACACTAAGCATTGATACTAGGGGGCCTATTTAACAGACCTCGCTGAATGCGGAGAGTAATACGCTCTCCGTATTCAGCATTGCACCAGCATCAACCCAATCGTACTCGAAAACAGGTGCCCTCAAGCTCCATCCGGAGCTTGATAAATGGGCCCCTAGACATTCTTTGTACACAGGGCGAAATTGTAGAAGGAATCCCTACATTATAATGTGCTGGACACTACTGCTCCACCCCCTGCTCATGCCTATGAATATTAGACTATATGACTGTGCTTGAAGGAAGCAAATGGGCTGGACTACAATGGCATCAACACCTGTTTGAGCTGAGAAAAAAGGGCATATTATCCTATGCCCCTGTGCAAGGCCCTATCATGAGTGAGGCCTTAGGCAATCGCCTATTTGGCCTAATGGTAGAGCCGCCTCTGCATGATGTAGTTGAGCCTCACATCATTAAATAACAATGGTATGATGGACAAAATAATGTAAATAATGTAACTTGACCATATGGTCCATAAAGCAAGGCACTAGTGCCTTAAATTTAGTCCCTGGTACCCTTGTTTGGAGCTGCTCCAAGACACCCATGGGTGCCCCCCCCCCCCCCCCCCGCTAACCTGCTGCACCTAAAATTTAGCCCGGTGTGTCTGGATTAGGGATGGGCGAATGTTTTGCAACATTTAGAAATTATTTTTTTTAACACATTCATTCGTTAGTTTTAATTTTCAAATGTTTGCACAACATTCTAACATTTATTTAAAGGATTCCAAAAGTTTGAATTTTTTCATGTAATTAAATTATCCAAATCAAATCTACATAACTTAACAATCATAACTTACCCACTTGGACTTGAAAACGAGCGTTATAAGCGTAATTAAATCATATATTTTATTTGGCAATAAACGTCATAGAAGCCAAGCCCCCTTTAACGGTGCCTGCAATGCAAATTCGTGTCTCCAATCACAAAGCATGTTCGTGCATATCATTAAGGCATTGTTGCATCACCCGGCGCATGCGCAATAGAATCCCGTGTTTCACGCATGTGCAGATTGCCGCTTTGAATACACATAACCATACACATACACATGAATACAGATTGTTCAGAGTACGGTGAAGTATATGATGATGTGCTGGATCGCTCGCGCATGCGCAGTACGGGGAGAATCGGCCATATTGATAACTCAGGTTATCGTGAATGATTCGGTATTCAAACTACATGTTATAACGGTGGGTTTGGAATTCAATACATTTTTGAAAGTGAATAATCAGTGAAAAATTCCCCATCCTCCCCTTCTGAATATAAAATGGGGAATATTTTGTTCTTTTCTGCAGAGGTTCCACAGCTGTCACTGGCACTTTAAACAGCAAGTGTAACCTTGGCACCCAGCCCCTCCCCCCTCATTGCCTTCCACTTCCCCTTGTGTGGTACTGTGTTAATCTGCAGTAGAGAGAGACAGAAGTTTAATTGCAGTATAGGCACCTACAGTCTCACAGCTAGCTACCACATAAGGAATGGCCCCTAATTAAATTTACTTAAAGGGACATGAAACCCCACATTTTTTTCTCGGGATTCAGACATCATGCCATTTTAAAAAAAGTTTCCAATTGACAGCTATTATCAAATTTCTTTCGTCCTCGTGGTATTCTTTTTTTGAAGAGATACATAAATAGATAGTATGCACATATCTGAGAAAAAGTACTGCCATCTAGTGCTCTTGCAAATGTAAACATTCTTGCAAAACTTCTGTCATATAGTGCTGCAAACACGTGCACGCTTACTTACTTAAAGGGCAATACAAGTAGCTCTACTGTATGCTTAACCCCTGCAAAGGGGTTAGTCAAACAGTCAAAGTGCTACTTGGGACCTGGGGTGCACTGCTGGTCTTGAGCTGATCATACCGCTCATCCAATTGGCAGCACTAGTTGCACCACTAAGTCGTGCAACTAGCGCTGCTGATTGGATGAGTACCGTGTCCACTGGGCACCAGCAGTGCACCATGGGTCCCGAGCGGCACTTCTACTGTGTGTTTTAACTTATTTGCAGGGGCTAAGTCCACAGTAGAGCCGGGTCCATAGTCATAAAATTACATGTTCTAACGAATTAGACATTTAATATTTTTCTACTATTATGACCCTTTAACTTTCTTTCCTGCTTTTCAACAAAGGATTCAAAGAGAACAAAGAACATTTAAATATAAAAGTACATTATATAGTTGTTTAAAATTGTATGCTCTATCTGAATCACAAAATAAACATTTTCGGTTTCATGTCCCTTTAAAATTTCATGGTTGGGCTGCCATGACCGCTTCGGCAACTTCCTTCCCTTGGGATTCAGCTGCACTCTGAGATCAGGTTACACACTGTGCATGGGGCTATGAGAAAATAGAAAAACTAAACTTTTTCTTCAAAAAAGAAGAGCTGACTCGTGTATCCTACATAATCTACGATATACCCCCTAAAATTTTCACCCAAGAGATTTTTTTACAACTGTATATATCCATTCTTATTTCCTTTTTATTTTCGTTCATATTTTATTTTTATTCTCATTTTAATTCAATTCCACTAAAAGAATAAGTGTACAAAAAAATCCACAAAGTGAAACAAAGATAAAATAAATGTGAAAAATAAATTCACTAGAAATTTCAATAAGAAAATGGAAGGATATGTTCATTCCTGAAAGAAATTTCCTTGGAACTTGAATCTTCAAATGAAATAAAAGAAAACATAAAAATAGTGTAACTCTGTAAACCCACTGTATACGATATGGTAATAGGACGAATGATTACTCACATTTGTTGGAGCTAATGCAAGCTCTATATGATGCACACACTTACTTTATACTGGTAGGCAAACAGTATCCCACAACGAAATTGATTAAAAAGGAATATTTGTTAAAATATTAAAAAACTTCACAAATGCTTAATATACACAATTGTGCAAAGGGATCCAACAGGAAAACAGTCAATTGTCACTGTATAGAATTAACCTGTACACCGGATGGATTCAGATGGAGATCAGAAGCTTAACCGCTTACCAAGCACAATCCTCGATCGGTTAGGTATTTCTCTGCCCAGAGCGTAAATGGAACGTTTTGACGTAGTGGGGAGAAGTTCCAACGTACGTTTCGCTGACCAACTTGCAGCTTTGTCAAGGAATAAAGTGCACATGTCCAATTCATCCTTTATACAGCATATTTTAATCAAACCGGAAGTTTGTGAAGACTTGTCCACCATAATTGTTAAGGTTTATATAGATCCAAAACTGGCAATCTGAACAAACCATTGACAACTTCATACATAATTGATGATATATGGAAACATTCATTAAGGGTTAATCGGAACAATTGCATACAATAAATGTACCAAATTAAGAAATTATGATATATCTATACATTATTACATATCTAGCTAGACATTATATAAGTGTATATTGTAGCTTATCGGTTCATAAGCATAATACAATTCAATTGATGTGAAGACCTTGTGAAAAATAAATGCAAATATATATTGTATGCCTCTATACAAAAGATATCTATTATAAATAAGCTCTCACAAAAAGTGATGGACTTCAAAATCTATGTTGAGACCGTTGGGTATGAAACTATCCATAACATGGATCCATTTCATCTCCATACGGCCCAAGGTGTTCTGAATGTCGCCCCCTCTCCAACCTTTCTAATACCTAAAAACTGTAACTCTGCAACCTTTCTATTGTGCTTATAATTAAAATGAGCAGAGACTGAGTGATTGAGGAAACCTTTCTCAATATTATATATATGTTCATTAAGTCTGGTTTTAAATAGTCTAGAGGTGCGTCCTATATAGATTAGGACCTTGCTAAGTATTTTAGAAGCTTCTAGTATGTAGTCTTTATAATTCTGAATGACCACTCCACCACCCTTGTCCGCATCATGGATCCCCATATTATTATTAGATTATACATTTTTGAGAGCTTTGGACTCGTTAGGGCAGTGTTTTTCAACCAGTGTGCCGTGGCACACAAGTGTGCCGTGAGAGATCCTCAGGTGTGCCGCGGCAGACTGACAACAGTGTGACATATTTCTTAAATTTTGCTTGTTTTGATGTGACAGGCTCATCAGGCAGACAGGCAGGCATCATTTACAGCCATGACATATTGACATTCATTCACAGACAATCATTATGATTGTTTGTGAATGAATGTCAATATGTCACGTATAGTTTGTAGGAGGCATGGCATGACAGCACAGTACAGTACGTGTGTGTGTGTGTGTATATATATATATATATATATATATATATATATATATATATATATATATATATATATGCTGTATTAGGCTACAATGTGTGATTTTGTAAAATTTTGGGATGGTGGTGTGCCGCAGGATTTTTTAATGTAAAAAAGTGTGCCACGGCAAAAAAAAGGTTGAAAATCACTGATATAGATTATTATGTTATTCATGATAAAGATCCAACTTCCGATTTCAATTCTTTTTTGAAAAATTTACTTCAGGAGGGTTACGACAATGAGATCATCTCAAAATCTGAAGAAAAAAAAAACTTTATGCTATTTGAACATCCAGACACCGCACATTACTATTGCCTCCCTAAAATCCACAAAAATTTGGAATGCCCCCCAGGGAGGTCGATAATTGCAGGGGTTTACTGCCTCACCAGTTGCATCTCCCATTAAGTAGATACACATCTCCAGAGACATGTTTTCAGTCTTTCCTTCCTTCATTAAAGACACAACACACCTTTTACAAAAACTAGTCTCCATTTTCAATACAGAACAACAATATACATGGTTCACTTGCAATGTAAATTCCCTATATTCAAATATCTCCCACGAATTAGGAATTAAGGCAGTAGATAGGGCACTTAAATCAGACATATACATGCCATACAAACAGAAATATTTTATAACTAATTTGGTAAGGTTCACCCTTGAACACAACTATTTCCTATTTTTAGACAAATTCTATATTCAAATGAAAGGTACGGCCATGTGCACCAGATTTGCCCCCAGCTATGCCAACATCTATATGGGTTTATTTGAAGAGTTATATATATACTCTTCCCCCTGGTAGGAAAATCTGGTGTTCTACCATTACATAGACAACCTCCTATTCATATGGGAAGGTGACATCACAACAATAGAGCTATTTATTCAACATCTCAACCAAAGTGATCTTGGTCTAAGTTTTACACATAAGATTGACAAATTCTCTATTGAATATCTAGTCCTCCTTTTGAGCTGGTCAGACACAGGAAGTGTTCAATCTAAGACTTTTTTCAAGAATCAGACATCTTAGATAAACGCTTCAAAGAAAAGGAATACCCATATACTTTACTCATTTCTAGCAGGGATAGAGCAAGAAACCTAAATAGAGTCCAAATCATTACTAAACAATCCAGTAAAAAAGAGACGAAAATATCAAATACTTTGAATTTTATCACACGATACAATAATAACTATCATGCAATTAAAAACATCATACACAAATACTGGCACATTATCAAACAAGACTCTATTCTGAGAGACATCGTCGGTGACAGTCAAATAGTCACCTTCAGAAGAGCACCCACTATTAGGACAAAAGTGGCAAGTTGTAAAATTCTCCCAAATCAAAAGACTTAAGACAATACATTATCACTTAAACATCCATTTGGCCTTGTAGGAGCTTACAAGTGTAACAAAACATGGTGCAGCACCTGCAGGGCACTTAACACAAAATATAAGACAAAATTTAAGTCACATATTACAGGAGAGGAAATCACAATCACTGATTTTCTTACCTGTAAGGTGTTCCTATGTTATCTATTTGATAGAGTCCATCTGTGGCCTTTAATACATCGGCCGCACTAGCCGGAAACTACATATTAGATGGGGTGAGCATTATAGGAATATCAAAAAAGGTTCTCTAAAACAAAGTGTGTCACGACACTGTACTTAACATCGCAATTCTAATCCAACATCAATGAAAATAATACCTATAGAATAAATCCCCACTCACTTCTCCTATAATCGTATGACACGTCTTAGACAACGAGAAACCTACTGGATCTATAAACTCAAAAGTTTGTCACCTTTAGGGCTCAATGACAATATAGATCTAGCATCTTTCCAGAACTAACTCAAGATAATTATTCCCACTTTGATTTTTTCCACCTCCACTTTGTCACATACCTTACCATTTTAAAACCCACCCCCCTTTTTCTCCCCCCTCCCTTCCCTTTCCTTTTTCATCCCATCCCATTGCATTCACTACTCCCACCCCATCACAGCTTAACACAAATATCCCATTAATCCTGCTCCCAACATCAACCACCTATACACATATTCACAGGGATACACCGATACCTATACATATACACACAGTGACACACATACCTATTTTCCCTGTTCACACACACTCATTACCCCCTAACTGACATCCTCTCTATACTACCACAGTGGCATTCACCCACTTAAACACCACAACTATTCTATCTAACATTTTCCTATCACAAATCCTTACATCACAAACCACCCCATCTCATACTTATCTCTTATATTTATTCTTTATATATTACCCAGCTGATTCACTAAATTAAGATATTATTATATCTATTTATAGTCACCACTCATCAAATCATCAAATCTTGCTTCATAGAATGCATCCTATATTCAGTAACTAAAGAAGTATAGTTATATACCCCAAAATTTATTTATCACTATGCCGTTTTAGTTACAAATTATCAAGATATTATTATATGTCCTTATTTGACTTCCAGACACTATTCCTTTTTAAGACAATGGAATATACTTTTTTCTGAGAAAGACCATTTAATTATTAACAGTCTATGGTTCCCACGATCCCCATATGGCAATAACGTGACCACACAGAGGAGATTCTTTATAACTTTTAGGATTCTTTTACAAATTCCAGCTTTTACTCTTTATAGACCCCTCATATGGCCTCTTAATTTAACAAAATGAGGGATTGGAAATACTATATTTTACATTTTATATCTTTCACGGATCATCTGCCAATCAAATTCAATAATTTTGTGTTATCCAATCACCAACGATATGCTTAAAGACGAAGAATGATGAGATTTTCCTCAATAAAAAAAACAATTAGACCTTTTAGATGAATAACTACCAATCTTTTACTATTACACATTCGACATTTGTGTGACATGTTTATGTGTATGTATGTATTTGTATGTATTTAGATTGGTAAAGGAAGTATATGTGCTCTAACAGCTAAGGGGTTTAGAATTGAATAAGGATAAAATAATGTTTTTTTATTAAAAACAAATTAGAAATATATAAATTATTAGTAATACAATTTATTTGTTCACAATATACAAGCTAACTTAGTAACATAAAACTATGGTAAAAAAACGAATGACCGGTCGTATAGGAGCAACTCCCTCAAAAAAAGGAAACTTAATTAAAACAATAAACAAATACTTAAAACAAGGGTTGCAGACAATTGATATAAATTCCAAAATTTGAAATAATATACTGTTAACTTTAATAATTTGCACTTTACTAAAGTTAACAGTATATTATTTCATAAATAAATAAAAAAAGAGAGAGAGGGAGCGTGGGGAAACAGCAACCTCTAGAGGGATAGATCTGGAGAGAGGTGGATTACAAACACATTAAGCTGGAAAGGATAAGGATCTTGAAGAAAGATTCCAAGCGCAGAGATCAGTTGCCACCTAACCAGCACCATTCAGCAATTAGAGAAAAGCCCCAATACCTATACTCCTGAGGTCACCAGGATTCTCACTACCACATGAAAGAATTCTAACAGCTCAAGGGCCTGACGGAGCATAAGCATTCGTTTAACGTTGATCCCTACTTTACTATACATTGAAACGGGATTAAGAAAAGGGACTCTAGGTGGAGGCATCACTCTAATACCGGAGGATAGAGGAGAACTTCCCCTCACCCCCACTGAGCTGATTACTTACCTCATAGGATTGAGGTCTCATCTGGTAAGCAGATAGCATTTTACCTGCATTCACTCAGATTGGGACTGTGAATCAAGTGACTTTAAAGGAACTTTAATTTAATTTCAGGACCCCGTTCCTGTTTATAGATATACTGTATCTGTGCACTTTTTTGTATTATTGATGTTCATATATATTTACACTTTCCTGCCATTGCTGCACTACTTACCCCCTTTGCTGCGCAAGGTTCTCGTACCGTGTCTCACAGCATGAGAAGGAGGCTCCCATAATAGCCTATGAAAGCGCGCTCTCGTAAGCATTGCAGACAACTTGTAATATCAGCGCACATTAGCGTGAGCTGGTATTACATAGTGGAGTGCAAATATCTCTTTAACTAAAGCGATATTTAGCTCTCCACTTGTAATCTGGCCCTTGGTTTCTATCTATCTATTATCTATCTATCATCTATCTATCATCTATCTATCTATCATCTATCTATCATGCAATTTAAAACAACTTTCTAATTTACTTCTATTACCAAATTGTCTTAAATCTCTTGGTATCTTTTGTTGAAAAGCAGGGAAGTAAGCTCAGGAGTGTGCACGTGTCTGGAGCACTATATGGCAGAAGTTTTGCAAGAATGTTATCCATTTGCAATATCACTAGATGGCAGCACTACTTCCTGCCTTGTAGTACTCCAGACACCTACCTAGGTATCTCTTTAACAAAGAATACCAGGGGAACAAAGCAAATTTGACAATAGAAGTAAATTGGAAACCTTTTCAAAATAGTATGCTCTGTCTGAATCACAAAATATTTTTTTTGCACTTCATATACACCTTTAAAACTTTTCAGGAAAATTAGAAAAAGATGTGAAACGCGCTGTGAAACAGTAGATTTGTACCAAGGGAGATGAAAATAACAAAGTAAAAAAGATGTACAAGAGCAGATTTATGCTGTGTCCCTGCTTTGGTTGTTATAAATAAATAATACTGAAATACAGAAAATAATTCCATTATAAGGGGTTGTGTGGGCCTCATGATCATCTAGAATATCAAGGCTTTATCCTTGAGACGCTGTAATGAGGCCCAAGAAACATCACCTCTGTATCCAATGGTCTCATGTCATTCCAGAATCAAACAATAATAACAAGAACCTTCCACCAGTTATCACCAATGGATTTCTTTATGTGTTGTGGAGCTGAATGTTGGTTTCATCTAGATGCTGTGGCGTAACTGCAATAAGTTAAAGAATACAAATAAATATTACAGAAGCATTACACTGGGTTCCTTTACCATATACCGTCCTGACAATTCCAGAATCACGTGAACTCTTCTTTCATCAAGATATGCTTCATCATGGAGGTCTGCTTTAAAGGGACATTATACACTAATTTTTTCTTTGCATAAATAGTTTGTAGATGATCTATTTATAAAGCCCATAAAGTTTTTTTTTTTTTTAAATGTATAATTTTGCTTATTTTTAAATAACATTGCTCTGATTTTCAGACTCCTAACCAAGCCCCAAAGTTTTATTTGAAAACTGTCAGATACCTTCTCCAGCTTGCTCCTGTTTGTGTAAAGGGTCTTTTCATATGCAAAAGAAGGGGGGGAGTGTCTTATTTGCCACTTGCAGTGGGCTTTCCAACTGCCTTTTCAACAGAGCTAAACTAAAAGCTTCTAAGTACGTTTTTAAACCATTTTATTCTGGATTTTTATATCAGTATCTGTGCATCTTATTCTTTATAGTAGTGTCTATTACATGCAGTTATATGAAAATGAGTGTATACTGTCCCTTTAAAGGGACATTAAAGGGACAGTCTACTCAAGATTTTTTATCTTTTAAAAATATAGGTAATCCCTTTATTACCCATTCTCCAGTTTTGGAATATAAACACGGTTATATTTGTCATTACCTTGTATCTAAGCCTCTGGAGACTGCCCCCTTATTTCATTTCTTTTGACAGATTTGCATTGAAGCCAGTCAGTACTGATTCATAAATAACTCCAAAGGAGTGAGCACAATGTTATCCATATGACACACATGAACTAGCACTGTCTATCTGTGAAAAACTTTCAAAATGCACTGGGATAAGAGGCAGCCTTCACGGCTCAGAAATTAGCATATAAACCTACCTAGATGTGGCTTTCAACAAAGAATACTAAGAAAACAAAGCAAATATCTGAATCATGAAAGCTTAATTTTGACTAGATTGTCAAAAAAATGTTTTGTATTTTTGAAAATCTTTTTGTTCTTATGATTGTGTCATTATCCCCTAACAGAGCTGTGGGAGCCACAGGTCACTTCTTCATTCCCTGTCAGATTGTAAATCAAAATAAACAACTTTTTTATGCAAAAACATATTTATAAGACAGTTAAAGAGTGTTTTATATGCATTATGTATATATATATATATATATATATATATATATATATATATATATATATATATATATATATATATACAGGTATATATATATATATATATATATATATATATATATATATATACAGTATATACTGTGTGTATATATATATATATATATATATATATATTATTTTTTTGTGAGAAAGCATTTAGATCAGTGTTAAAGAGACACTGAACCCACATTTTTTCTTTCATGATTCAGCTAGAGCATGCAATTTTAAGCAACTTTCTAATTTACTCCTATTATCAAATTTTCTTCATTCTCTTGGTATGTTTATTTGAAAAGCAAGAATGTAAGTTTAGATGCCGGTCCATTTTTGGTGAACAACCTTGGTTGTCCATGCTGTCCATGGTTCTGAACCAAACATTTGCTGGCTCTTTAGCTTAGATGCCTTCTTTTTCAAATAAAGATAGCAAGAGAATGAAGAAAAATTGATGATAGAAGTAAATTAGAAAGTTGCTTAAAATTGCATGCTCTAGCTGAATCACGGAAGAAAAAATTTGGGTTCAGTGTCCCTTTAATAACGCAGTCCAGGACCTCAGTGCTGTCCGGCAAGCTCACCACCAGCCACAGGAACATCACCGCAAGAAGACTTAACTGTACACCATCACCGGATACCAATGTCCAAACTGCCACTACTCAAGAGTGGTAAAATATTATAAAGCACTGTAGATAGTAAAAAAATATTTCCAAGTCGAAGCAGCAGATAAAAAAACAACATATCCTTTATTCCTTTAAAAACATGTGCAAAGGACATACAGCAACATGGATAGGGTTCAAGCAAAAAAACTCTGACCGGTTTCGGTCATATTGACCGTAATCATAGAATAGCACCTGTTAGGGGGTGCTCCCTTTTTATGCTGAACAATCCATATTCATTGGTTAAAAACATTTTGTGTATTGCTGATCACCTTAACCCCTTACATACCAAATTTCCCTTTAAACACAGATTGGGAAATGAGCAATGTAATGTGTACATAGGTACATAAATACAAAAGTTGCAGACAATAAAAAATGAAGAAACAAATATAGAGAGTACAATCTAGAGAATTAGTACAATTACACAGAGAACAATATAAGTTAGAATATTTGAAGCAATAAGGCTTTTGAATTAGATGAGTTGTTTAAATCAATACTCAAAAGGAGATATACAAACATGATGTTTACAACACAAGCATTCATGTTTTGATCAATATATATGGTAAAACCAAAAAACAAAATCTCTTTAATATTGTTTAACCACTCTCATTGTTAATAGAGGAAGAGATAATTTCTAACTGCCTCTTAATGTGTAGAGAAGTGGCAAGCACAGTAAAGATAAACATGAACAAGGAAGCAAGGAAGAGCAAGTGTACATTTAAACGGGCCTATAGTAATTAAACAGATTAACAATAACCTTGTAGATAGATAACCAAAAACACTATCGAAACGTACATTAGGATAAAGTGTGTATTACTAAACTACGCGGTATATATTGTTTTATCTATGTGTTTAACCAATATAAACTTATGGATCAGTGAAGTCTGAACACATAGACCTATTAAAAAAAGGCCCATATATTCACTTGCCTAAAAAAGGGGATCTCATATATGTCTATACTCCTAATACGATTATTTCTGCCAGTAATTTATGATGTCATATTCAGAGTTGTAACCATATGGTATTAAACATTTAGTTTTAAAAATCCAGTATGTTTCTTGTTTACATATTATAGATAGCTTATCACAGCCCCTAGGTGGTGTAGTTATCTGTTCTATGGCTTGCCATTTAAAGGACCTGACGTCCTGATGGTGAAAATCAATAAAGTGGGTAGAAAGTGCTGAACAAGTACGTTTATTGGAAATGTAAGAAAGATGTTCTCTTATGCGTTTACCTACTTTTCTGGTAGTTCTACCTGTATATTGTTTTTTTACAGATAGTGCATTCAATTATGTAAATTACAAATGTACTTTTGCAGTTGACACAGCCTTTGGTGTTAAATTCTTCTCCCGTTACATGGGACTTGAATGTTTGTGAAATATTTATGTGGTCACAAGAGGTACAAACTTTTTTGCCACATTTAAATGTGCCATTATGTCTCAACCATGATGACCCTGAATGTTTATCACTCTTTAACATACTTGGGGCTAAGATGTTACCTAGGGTCACATTTCTTTTTGGGACAAACATACAGCCCTGTTCAATTATGTCCCTTAGATCCTTGTCCCCCCTTAGTATTGGTAAATTCTTTTTAATGATTTTGCAGACTTCATCGTATTGAGAGGAGTATGAAGTGATAAATTTAAGACTCTGTTTTGAATTTGTAGAGTTTCGTGTTGATTTTTCTAATGCACTTGCCCTATTAATGTCCTTAACTTCGAAAAATGCTTTGTCTATGACTCTAGTGGGATAACCCCTTTTTTGCATTCTCATTTTTAGATCTCTGCTCTCCATCCGAAAGGCATCCTCATGTGTGCAATTTCTCTTTGCCCGCAGGAACTGACTTTTCGCAATTCCTTTGAACACATGTTTCGGATGGCAACTGCGGGCATGTAGGAGACTGTTGCCCGAAATAGGCTTACGGTAGAGAGCAGAGATAATGGTTCCTCCTTCTGGATTTCCTATAAGTGAGATGTCAAGAAAGTTAATGTTCTTTTTTTGCCAATCATAGGTGAATTGTAATCCTACCCTATTGTTATTTAGGGTGGTAACAAACTCCTTAGCAGTTTCAGAGTCAGATGACCACACTATCAGTAGGTCATCAATGAACCTGACATATTTCACTATGTGCTCAGATGGGGTGGTACTACCTCCATAGACGTGGCCCCGCTCCCACCAACCCATATATAGGTTGGCATAGGAGGGGGCAAATTTAGCCCCCATAGCAGTGCCACATCTCTGGAGGTAGTAGCACCCCTGAAACATAAAGAAATTGTGTTCTAATAGAAACTTCACAATTCTTACAATCAGATTTTTAGAATTGGCTGAAAGATCAGTGAGTAAGTCCAAGAAAAAACTCACAGCTTGCAGACCCTGGGTGTGAGGGATGGAGGAGTACAGAGACACGGCGTCAATGGTAAGCCAGCTGTACTCCTCCCTCCAAGTCACAGTCTCCAGAACCTGCAATGCATGGGAAGTATCTCGTATGTAGCTGGGTAACAACAGAACCATGGGCTGTAGAAAATCATCTACCCACTTGGATAGGGGTTCCATTAAGGAACCTATACCAGCCACTATAGGCCTCCCTTTGACCTTGCATATGCTTTTATGAACTTTTGGGAGGTGGTGGAAGATGGGTGTCACTGGATCTGTGACCATGCAATGGTTAGCTGTTTCTTGATCCATGAGACCCTCCTCCACCACCTCATCCAAAAGGTGTGATAACTCTCTAGAGTACATAGCAGTAGGATTTCTGGATAGAACGGTATAGGTTTCCAAATCTCCAAGTTGTCTTAACGCTTCATTTACATAATCAAGCTTGTCCATGACTACCACACTCCCACCTTTGTCAGACTGCCTAATCACAATCTCTTCATTCTTTTGTAGATTGAGTATTGCTTCTCTTTCCCTGTTAGTCAGGTTAGAGGAACTGGAGTGTGAGGAATCACTAAGTTTGGTAAGATCCTCAACCACCCTCTCATGAAACACCTCCAGAATTTTTCCTCTAGCCTGAGTGGGATAGAGTTGTGATTTGCTTTTGAGTCTTGGTGCAACCTTTTGGACCTGTGAGGAAATTATTTCATAGTTTTCTCTACTTAGGTCTTCAAGTGTTACTAAAGCACATGTGTCTTCAAAGGAAGTGTGTTGACTAACATTGGTATTTTGTATAGGGAGAGTCATGACTTCTGGAGTTAGTTGTGCTTTGTCTCTATAGAATTTTCTCAGAGTTAGATCTCTTGTCAGTTTGTT
The DNA here is from genome assembly GCF_027579735.1 of Bombina bombina. Classification (NCBI taxonomy): domain Eukaryota; kingdom Metazoa; phylum Chordata; class Amphibia; order Anura; family Bombinatoridae; genus Bombina; species Bombina bombina. Next base: position 447,424,722 of record NC_069501.1, on the reverse strand, counting down.
CAAATCTAATATGGTCTGAAAAAGACCAAAACATGAATGCTTGTGTTGTAAACAACATGTTTGTATATCTCCTTTTGAGTATTGATTTAAACAACTCATCTAATTCAAAAGCCTTATTGCTTCAAATATTCTAACTTACGGCTAGATTTAGAGTTTTGTCGGTAAGGACCCGCGTAGCTAACGCCGGCTTTTTTCTGGCCGCACCATAAAAATAACTCTGGTATTGAGAGTCCATATAATGTTAGCGTTAGGCTCCAAAAAAGGAGCGTAGAGCATATTTAACGCAACTTCAACTCTCGATACCAGAGTTGCTTACGCAAGCGACCAGCCTCAAAAACGTGCTCGTGCACGATTCCCCCATAGGAAACAATGGGGCTGTTTGAGCTGAAAAAAAACCTAACACCTGCAAAAAAGCCGCGTTCAGCTCCTAACGCAGCCCCATTGTTTGCTATGGGGAAACACTTCCTACGTCTGCACCTAACACCCTAACATGTACCCCGAGTCTAAACACCCCTAACCTTACACTTATTAACCCCTAATCTGCCGCTCCGTAAACCGCCGCTACTTACATTATCCTTATGTACCCCTAATCTGCTGCCCCTAACACCGCCGACCCCTATATTATATTTATTAACCCCTAATCTGCCGCTCACAACGTCGCCCCCACCTGCCTACACTTATTAACCCCTAATCTGCCGAGCGGACTGCACCGCTACTATAATAAAGTTATTAACCCCTAATCCGCCTCACTAACCCTATAATAAACAGTATTAACCCCTAATCTGCCCTCCCTAACATCGCCGACACCTAACTTCAATTATTAACCCCTAATCTGCCGACCGGAGCTCACCGCTATTCTAATAAATGTATTAACCCCTAAAGCTAAGTCTAACCCTAACACTAACACCCCCCTAAGTTAAATATAATTTTAATCTAACAAAATTAATTAACTCTTATTAAATAAATTATTCCTATTTAAAGCTAAATACTTACCTGTAAAATAAATCCTAATATAGCTACAATATAAATTATAATTACATTGAAGCTATTTTAGGATTAATATTTATTTTACAGGCAACTTTGTAATTATTTTAACCAGGTACAATAGCTATTAAATAGTTAAGAACTATTTAATAGTTACCTAGTTAAAATAATTACAAAATTACCTGTAAAATAAATCCTAACCTAAGTTACAATTAAACCTAACACTATACTATCATTAAATTAATTAAATAAAATACCTACAATTACCTACAATTAAACCTAACACTACACTATCAATACATTAATTAAATACAATATCTACAAATAACTACAATGAAATAAACTAACTAAAGTACAAAAAATAAAAAAGAACTAAGTTACAAAAAATAAAAAAATATTTACAAACATAAGAAAAATATTACAACAATTTTAAACTAATTACACCTACTCTAAGCCCCCTAATAAAATAACAAAGACCCCCAAAATAAAAAATGCCCTACCCTATTCTAAATTACTAAAGGTCAAAGCTCTTTTACCTTACCAGCCCTGAACAGGGCCCTTTGCGGGGCATGCCCCAAGAAGTTCAGCTCTTTTGCCTGTTAAAAAAAACATACAATACCCCCCCCCAACATTACAACCCACCACCCACATACCCCTAATCTAACCCAAACCCCCCTTAAATAAACCTAACACTAAGCCCCTGAAGATCATCCTACCTTGTCTTCACCTCACCAGGTATCACCAATCCGTCCTGGCTCCAAAATCTTCATCCAACCCAAGCGGGGGCTGGCGATCCATCATCCGGTGCCTGAAGAGGTCCAGAAGAGGCTCCAAAGTCTTCATCCTATCCGGGAAGAAGAGGCGATCCGGACCGGCAACCATCTTGATCCAAGCGGGATCTTCTATCTTCATCCGATGACGACCGGCTCCATCCTGAAGACCTCCACCGCGGACCCATCTTCTTCCGGCGACGTCCAACTGAAGAATGACGGTTCCTTTAAGGGACGTCATCCAAGATGGCGTCCCTCGAATTCCGATTGGCTGATAGGATTCTATCAGCCAATCGGAATTAAGGTAGGAATATTCTGATTGGCTGATGGAATCAGCCAATCAGAATCAAGTTCAATCCGATTGGCTGATCCAATCCGATTGGCTGATCGTAACAGCCAATAGAATGCGAGCTCAATCTGATTGGCTGATTGGATCAGCCAATCGGATTGAACTTGATTCTGATTGGCTGATTCCATCAGCCAATCAGAATATTCCTACCTTAATTCTGATTGGCTGATAGAATCCTATCAGCCAATCAGAATTCGAGGGACGCCATCTTGGATGACGTCCCTTAAAGGAACCGTCATTCTTTAGTTGGACGTCACCGGAAGAAGATGGGTCCGCGGTGGAGGTCTTCAGGATGGAGCCGGTCGTCATCGGATGAAGATAGAACATGCCGCTTGGATCAAGATGGTTGCCGGTCCGGATCGCCTCTTCTTCCCGGATAGGATGAAGACTTTGGAGCCTCTTCTGGACCTCTTCAGCCACCGGATGATGGATCGCCAGCCCCCGCTTGGGTTGGATGAAGATTTTGGAGCCAGGACGGATCGGTGATACCTGGTGAGGTGAAGACAAGGTAGGATGATCTTCAGGGGCTTAGTGTTAGGTTTATTTAAGGGGGGTTTGGGTTAGATTAGGGGTATGTTGGTGGTGGGTTGTAATGTTGGGGGGGGGTATTGTATGTTTTTTTTAACAGGCAAAAGAGCTGAACTTCTTGGGGCATGCCCCGCAAAGGGCCCTGTTCAGGGCTGGTAAGGTAAAAGAGCTTTGAACTTTAGTAATTTAGAATAGGGTAGGGCATTTTTTATTTTGGGGGTCTTTGTTATTTTATTAGGGGGCTTAGAGTAGGTGTAATTAGTTTAAAATTGTTGTAATATTTTTCTTATGTTTGTAAATATTTTTTTATTTTTTGTAACTTAGTTCTTTTTTATTATTTGTACTTTAGTTAGTTTATTTCATTGTAGTTATTTGTAGATATTGTATTTAATTAATGTATTGATAGTGTAGTGTTAGGTTTAATTGTAGGTAATTATAGGTATTTTATTTAATTAATTTAATGATAGTATAGTGTTAGGTTTAATTGTAACTTAGGTTAGGATTTATTTTACAGGTAATTTTGTAATTATTTTAACTAGGTAGCTATTAAATAGTTCTTAACTATTTAATAGCTATTGTACCTGGTTAAAATAATTACAAAGTTGCCTGTAAAATAAATATTAATCCTAAAATAGCTTCAATGTAATTATAATTTATATTGTAGCTATATTAGGATTTATTTTACAGGTAAGTATTTAGCTTTAAATAGGAATAATTTATTTAATAAGAGTTAATTAATTTCGTTAGATTAAAATTATATTTAATTTAGGGGGGTGTTAGTGTTAGGGTTAGACTTAGCTTTAGGGGTTAATACATTTATTAGAATAGCGGTGAGCTCCGGTCGGCAGATTAGGGGTTAATAATTGAAGTTAGGTGTCGGTGATGTTAGGGAGGGCAGATTAGGGGTTAATACTATTTATTATAGGGTTAGTGAGGCGGATTAGGGGTTAATAACTTTATTATAGTAGCGGTGCGGTCCGCTCGGCAGATTAGGGGTTAATAAGTGTAGGCAGGTGGAGGCGACGTTGAGGGGGGCAGATTAGGGGTTAATAAATATAATATAGGGGTCGGCGGTGTTAGGGGCAGCAGATTAGGGGTACATAGCTATAATGTAGGTGGCGACGCTTTGCGGTCGGCAGATTAGGGGTTAATTATTGTAGGTAGCTGGCGGCGACGTTGTGGGGGGCAGATTAGGGGTTAATAAATATAATACAGGGGTCGGCGGTGTTAGGGGCAGCAGATTAGGGGTACATAAGTATAACGTAGGTGGCGGTCGGCAGATTAGGGGTTAAAAAAATTTAATCGAGTGGCGGCGATGTGGGGGGACCTCGGTTTAGGGGTACATAGGTAGTTTATGGGTGTTAGTGTACTTTAGAGTACAGTAGTTAAGAGCTTTATGAACCGGCGTTAGCCCAAAAAGCTCTTAACTACTGACTTTTTTCTGCGGCTGGAGTTTTGTCGTTAGATTTCTAACGCTCACTTCAGACACGACTCTAAATACCGGAGTTAGAAAGATCCCATTGAAAAGATAGGATATGCAATTGACGTAAGGGGATCTGCGGTATGGAAAAGTCGCGGCTGAAAAGTGAGCGTTAGACCCTTTTTTGAGTGACTCCAAATACCGGAGTTAGCCTAAAACCAGCGTTAGGAGCCTCTAACGCTGGTTTTCACGGCTACCGCCAAACTCCAAATCTAGGCCTTATATTGTTCTCTGTGTAATTGTACTAATTCTCTAGATTGTACTCTCTATATTTGTTTCTTCATTTTTTTATTGTCTGCAACTTTTGTATTTATGTACCTATGTACACATTACATTGCTCATTTCCCAATCTGTGTTTAAAGGGAAATTTGGTATGTAAGGGGTTAAGGTGATCAGCAATACACAAAATGTTTTTAACCAATGAATATGGATTGTTCAGCATAAAAGCGAGCACCCCCTAACAGGTGCTATTCTATGATTACGGTCAATATGACCGAAACCGGTCAGAGTTTTTTTGCTTGAACCCTATCCATGTTGCTGTATGTCCTTTGCACATGTTTTTAAAGGAATAAAGGATATGTTGTTTTTTTATCTGCTGCTTCGACTTGGAAATATTTTTTTACATTTATAGTGGAATGTGGGGATTCCACTCCTATATTCACGAAGCACACTATTTGCCTTATTTGGACTATTTCTCCTAATTTGCCTTATTCTAATGCTCTTTACGCGGTATGCACTCCCACCAACAGACCTGGGACTTCTAACATTTGCCAATACTATACTGGATGACCACTTCATCAATACTGTGTTTTGTACACTGATTACCGGATCCGGCATTCAACTGGTGTATTTCTTTTTCTGCTAAGAAGCCCCACATACGCTCACTGTTTTGGCGTGACTGATACGCCCACTTGTATTGTCATCGAGGAAAGACCTGGTCTGCTACAGGATTGGCTGATCCCTCGTCACGTGGCATGCCACCAGCAGCTTGCATGAGGAAACGGACTACCGCCTATGCAAAGACGCTGCGATCGTGAGACAGAGGAACAGGGATACCGGCTACACCAGACCAGCTGATTTACACTAGAGGATTGAATTGGTGAGTGCATACCTGCTGAAGTTTGTTAAATGCAAACGGTTGCTGTTACGCTGTGCTAAGTGTTCAATTGACTTTTCAGTTACAAGTCAGAGGGATTATATGTTTTTTCCCGGAATTTACTTACACTTTAGCAAAGGCTGCTTTGATCTATAATAGAGCTATCCAGGACTTTGTCGAAACAGTGCTTGCAAGCACTGGTCCTAATAGCTAGATCCAGCAATTTTTGAAATAACGCATTGAGCTGATAAACACCACTAATTCTCTCTTTCTCTTTTTTTGTTCACTGTAGATAGTAACAACAAAACCACAGGAGTGTATCATAAAAAGTTAAAAAAAACTCTTTAATAAAATCTTAAAAGCCACATGTTTCTCAGCTACACACTGTTTCATCAGGCTTAAAACCATGTTTAAAGGTTCATGAAACCCAAACACTTTCTTTCCTGATTCAGATACAGCATACGATTTGAAACAAATGTCCAATTTGCTTTGCTTTTATCTAAATGGCTTTGTTCTCTTGGCATCTTTTGATGAAAAGAATACTATTTGGTAGGCTCAGGAGAAGGGAGCTAGCTGTTGATTGGTGGCTGAACATAAATGCCTCTTATCATTGGTTTACCAATGTGTTCAGCTAACTCCCAGTAGTGCATTGCTGCACCTTCTAATAAAGGATACCAAGAGAATGAAGCAAAATGGATAATAGAAGTAAAGTGGAAAGTTGTTTAAAATGTTATGCTCTGTCTGAATCATAAAAGAAAAATGTTGGGTTTCCTGTCCCTTTAAACCTTCCTGTAGATAAAACTCTCCTGACCAATCACATGGAGCCCCACCTTTATTTCATCACAATACATCCTCCAATCCAAGTGTTTAATGTCCCTATTTATATTTGAATTTACCGTATTAGGTGGGAGGAGCTATAAGAGAAGGTGCGGGATACAGGTGTGCTGTGAATGGGCTGGGCTCTTTGTGTTTGTGATGGGTGGAGTCATTGTGTGACGTGGATGTGGCCAGGGCATCCCCTGGAAACTGAAAGATTTGCCCTCCTGGATGATAATATATATTAATGATATATTTTATTTTGATGTTCCTTTAAAAGGACATTATTTATTTTCAGGCAAGCGTTAGATACAACTTAAGGAATAGACAAATTTTGGCGATTCGTTATATAAACATATCTCGATTATGGCTGCAGGTAGCAACATTCGGATATTTTTGGCACTCACAAATCTGGATTTGTGTGTTATGTTGTGTGTTATGCACATATGGTCCAACGGATACCAGTTCACTGGCTGATAAAAACAACTCCCTGCAGTTCAGTTAGTGAACAGATACATACTACACAGTTAAAAAACCTAGGTTCCAACATGAAAGCGCCCATTAATTTATAGACACTCAGTGAAATTGAGAAAACCAAAACAATTATAGAAAAAGAAGACAAAAATGTTTTGACAACATATTAGTTTTGTTTTTATACTATACATACAGTATTTATATTGTGTATTACAATCTCAAACTGTTTATATGTCTCTTTAATAAGAAAATGCAAGCGATTAGTACCATACACTCTTGTTGATCTATTACATTTGCGCTTCAGAATAAATAGAATTGAATGATTAGTCTAATTATTTCCTATATGTATTATGGTGTCTCTGTTTACTCTATTATTATATGTCTGGATTAATAGAATTTTTCAAAATTATGCAACATATCATGTATAAATGTGCAATGCTATGTTTTATGTTTGTATTTGTTCTTTTTTTTCTTAAAAAAATAAAAAATTATTTCAGCAAAAAAAAAAATTACCAGGAAGTGTAATATTACAATGCTTATCTTGTATGTTTTATTGATATTTTGTTCCAGACAAAGTTATTCACTTATCAGTTGCAGACTCAACCTTTGAAACCTAATAAAAATCTAGATTTCAAGTGCTTGCGTGTTAAGTTCGCTAGATGGAGGCTTTTTGCCCGTTAGTGTTAGTGTGAGAGCGAAAACCTGACTCTCGCAAAAAAGTTGAACTTTGAATATCGCGACCACGTTATCTTATTCTCCCATAAGAGACGATTTATCATGCCCCGTATTCAGCCGAATGTATTTGTTTCCGTGCGAGCCTTCAGGCTCGCCAGAAATAGGAGTTAAGAAGCAGCGGTCTCTGAAATCTAAGGGTACTCTGTATTCAAAATTTTATTAAAACATATAAACTACCTTTAGGTTGCATGTATAAGCTGTATTATGACATATAGTAAATATTACCTAAATGACATAAGATATTATTGTTTACATTTGGTTCCATCCCATCTCTAAACTGTCCCATTTTAACCCTTTCCTGCCGGGGTTAAATTGTCTACATCGGAACAACTGTTCCGATGTAGACAAATTGAAATCACGCGATCGTGCACACGATCGCGAGATTTCAATTATTGGATCGGGTCTGGGGGGCATCCTTATAACCCTAAGAACGCCCTCCAGACCGCAATCAAATCTGAGAAGCACAGTAGGCTTCAGGACAGCCGTTGGCTATGACGTTCTATTCCATCATAACGGCTGTAAAGCCCAGTATAATTATGACGGAATAGAACGGCATAACGGCGTTAAAAGGTTAAAGATACAAATATTCCAGAATCCAAACTATTCCAAAATCCAAACCTTTTTCCGGTCCCAAGCAGTTTTTAAAAGGAGTTTTCTACCTGTAATATGATAATGTGATAGATTTTACATAATGCCTGTAAAAAATAATACGTTGACAATTTTGTTCTAGAACCTTTCTTAAGTTGTTTTTTTTTTTCTATTTCCTCTTTTTTCTTATAACCATTCGGACAGTAAACACCTTGAGATTATATTATACCTTGAGGTTATATTAAATATTAAGCTAGGCATAATAACATAATTTAACAATCATATTTCATTATTTATGTTTGCATTCTTTTCACATTTAGCACTTAACAAAAATAATTACAAGGTGTTTAGTATCACTTCAAAAGGTGCTTCTAGACCTAGTTTCTATTGTTGTTGTTTTCTGGTGGTAACATAGAAACATCTCCATAGACTTTAATGGAGATAATTGTTACCACCTGATCTAACAATTAACTAGGCCACAATAAGCAACATCAGTTTCAGTTTCTACAGTATACTGAAACTAATACTCCCTCTTGTGGCTTAAAAAGAGAATTGTAAGTGTTTTTAACTCTGCTTGCAAACAGCAAAAATTGCTTTTCAGTTTTCTTCTTGTTTTAGTCTAACAGGGCAATTAATATATATTTTATTAGGAGGGCTAGACATGCATATTATTACCATAAGTCATTTATGTTTGTTTTACATTATTAGTCTATTGTGTACTTTTGAATTACTAGTCAATGACCCCCCCTCCCATTTCAAACTGTATAAATAGCTTTGCAAAGTACTATGCACATCTTTTAAAATTCTAAGCACTTCCAATCAATGAAACAACTCCATGATAACTCACTTTCAACTGGTTTTATTTCTGCTTTAATAACCACCACTATACTGTTTGCTGTTTAACCCCTTAGTGACCAGAGCACTTTTCCATTTTCTGACCGTTTGGGACCAAGGCTATTTTTACATTTCTGCGGTGTTTGTGTTTAGCTGTAATTTTGTTCTTACTCATTTACTGTACCCACACATATTATATACAGTTTTTCTCGCCATTAAATGGACTTTCTAATATCTTATAATTTGCTATAAAACCCCCCCCCCCATAAAATATGATGAAAAAAAACAACAAAAAACTCCCTTGCTAAATAGTTTCTAAATTTTGTCCTGAGTTTAGAAATACCCAATGTTTACATGTTCTTTGTTTTTTTTTTGCAAGTTATAGGGCAATAAGTACAAGTAGCTTTTTGCTATTTCAAAACCATTTTTTTCAAAATTAGCGATAGTTACATTGGAACACTGATATCTGTCAGGAATCCCTGAATAACCCTTCACATTTATATATTTCTAAAAAGAAGACAACCTTATGTATTCAACTTGGGGTATTTTTTTTTTTTTTAAATAATTTTTATTGAGGTCAAGTGCATAATACAACATATGAATGATATGTCAAAATGCATGAATACAGAGTACAACAAACAAATTATACATATTGTTAAATATACCTGCAACATCACAAAACAATTGGAATACATACTAAGGAGTCTTAACCTCTCAATTTTACATTTTTTCTTGCTTTATAACATAAATTAACCCAGTATGATAGAAAGCATAAATATCAAATATCAAATCTCAAATTGAGGCCCGTAGCAAAAAACAAAACAAAAAAATGTCAAATATAAATGTAAACACATCAGGACCTCCCAGAAAAAGATATCTAAGAGATAATTAACATATTATTAGCCCAGAATGATATATAACATAAACATCCAACTAAAGCCCACAGTACAAAGGGACTATCAAATGTGGACCTAAACATAGCAGGGCTTCCTAGAAAAGGGTATGAAATAAAACATAGAAGGGAAGGGTAATTCCAGATTGCGGTATACTACAAGGAAAACCACTCAAGGGGACACCTAACACCGTTCCACAGTGTCAGGGCACCCCAAAAAGAAAGTGGGGAAGGAAAAAGGGAATGGGGGGGCGGAGATCAGTCCTATGGCGTAGTAAGATTCGACCAAGGTTCCCTATATGGCTCCTGATATAAACTAAAATAGATGTTTTGTCTTGCTATACACTGCACAATGCCAGCAAATTGTGAAGCTGCCAACCTAAAGTTACCCATAATCTATTGTCCCAAATAAATAGCTATGATTTTGTTATTGTGTAACAGTTGAAAGCTGTTGAGGTAGCTACCAATTATGGATAAGAAAAACGTTATATATGTGCTGTTAACTAAAGTACTATAGAGCTCTAACTGTTAAAATATAAAATCTGCAGTCCTGTTACAAATAAAGTCAGGCCAATTCCATTTTTAGTTAAGAACCTAACTCTAACTATACTAACACCCTAATAAAGGGAGATTATACTGTGATCCAGCAATTGGGCATGGGCCCTATACCCAACGGCAGTGAAAGAATCCATCAAATTAAAGATTAGATAGGTCCTAACCATAAGCTATTCTTTGTCCCTAGCATATCCAATCTTATGGACACATGATAGGGTTATCTATAGTTATGTGGAAGTACATGTGGCTGCTGACCTAGTAGAGCTATATAATGTAGCAGGAGATATCATATCAACAGCATATTTTTAACCAATAAAGCTTTACACGAATAGGGATGCTTATCAAACAAATTAAATAAATACCAGGACTGCTATAGTAAAATCTGGCAGTAAAGCTCCAACAATATAAATGAGTATATGAGTTATATCAGGTCAACTATCCAACAAACTATGTTATAGCAGACAAACTTACATCTTTAAAATAGGAATATCAAGAACCCAAAGCCACAATCTCATGTAAAACTATAAGAAAGGCAACCATGCATTTATCTATAGCTCAATAATGTAGGTAGGTAAGCATAAATAGACTTTGTGCAGATTCCACTTTCAGCTGCCTATAGAATTACTTTACAGGACTGAGAATCTTGGAAGAGACAAAGTAATATAGTAGAGTAAACTGTAAAAGCGCATAATTTAGTTGTATATGAGTTGTAAACAAACCAAGACTCCCCTCCAGTGTGCAGAATAGGGCAATTGTATCTCACATAAAGAGATATTAAATTTAAAGCTCCATTATGCGTGGCTTGTAGTTATGCAAATAGCTCAACTAATATAGGTCTAACAGATATGAAAGCATCTAAGCCCTATATCCCTCAAGTTCCCCTTTAACATGGCATAGTATACAAATTGAATAAAGGGTCACCATTGTAGCCTACTAATCTAAAGTAATATTTGGCTATATAAAAAAAAAAACAAGTAACGATTGTTAACAACTAACCCAATCATAGAAAATGAACCCAATATATTACTGAAGCAAGTGTTCCCACTGTTGGTGAAATGCTAAGAATATAGGGTTAATCCATATCCGCAAGCCCGCAAAGGACTAAGAGGTTTCTAAATAATACAGTCTACATTGTCTCACTCCAGCTTTCTGTTTATGTGGGCAATAGTGTAGGTAGTAGGCAAAAGGAAGCTAAACTCTAAAGCAAAAGGAGAATAAAAGTCTAAATAATAATATATCATCCAAGCCTCTATATAAAAGTCAGTTGTGAAGAGACCTGATATAGTTCCATTCTGATTGTCCAAATTAGCCTGCTTCAAAATAGGTCAGAGACATCGTAGAACTCAGAGATTGTCTCTCTCCCTGGAACAGCTGATCTCCAGAACCAGCGAAAGACAAAACGCAGAATCCCCAGCACAGACTATCTTCAGCACACGCATATGCCGCTTTCACAACCAGGCCAGCACCACGAAGCAGAGGGGGAACTTCCCAAACTTGGCTGCCGCCCACAGAAGTCGCCAACACTGTACTCACAAGCGGGTTTAATGGTAAGAGCTGATCCTTCATGGAACATGCTGAAGCAATAGCAAACCTTGAAACCAGGTTTGTAGCAGGACAGCCGTTAACTTCTACATCGCAGCTTAGCCAGTCTCTGTGGTGTAAGGTATGAGCGTCGCAAACTTGGGGTATTTTGACTTTTCATGCAACCATTTTACCACCAATCTATGCCAAAGTTTGAAAGAAAAAAAAATTGTGACTTTTTTTTACAAAATAGCAATTTAAAAATACATTTACTGAAAATGTTAAGGGTTACTGCCAAATAACACCCCAATATGTGTTCAGCAACATCTTCTGAGTACAGTGATACCACCCATGTATAGGTGTGTTGGGTTCTCTGGGGGCTAAAAGGCTTTATTTTTAGGGGGTACATTCCAGTTTTTCAACTTGGAATTTTCACAACTGTCATCATGCACCCATGTCCTATTTGGATCATTTCTGAAGCCGGCAAATGTAAGTTACCCCATCAAACCATATATTTTTGAAAAGTAGACACCCTAGGGTATTTCAAATGCTGGTATTTTAACTTTCCATGCACTAATTATACCACCAGTCTTTGTCAAACTTTTGGGTAGCAATTTTTTTTGTGTTATTTTTCACACACGTTGTACTTTAGGCATCGATTCTTAGTTCCTGTTATGTGTTACTGCAAAAAAACACCTCAATATATGTTCAACAACATCTCCTGGGTACAGTGATACCACAGGTTTGTTGGGTTCTCAGGGGGCTAAAAGGCCTTATTTTCTAGGGGGTGCATTCCAGTTTTCCAACTTAGAATTTTCACATTTGTCATCATGCACCCCTGTCCTATTTAGGTCATTTCTGAAGCCGGCCAATGTATTTTACCCCCATCAAACCAAATATTTTTGAAAAGTAGACACCCTAGGGTATTTCAAATGCTGGTATTTTAACACTTTCCATCAGAGGCGTAAATAGAAACCACAGGGCCCAGGTGCAAGAATCTAAGAAGGACCCCCCCCCCCCCCAAAAAAAGTGAATTTGATATATATCTTTTTTTTTTCATTTAACACAGAAAAAAATGGGAATCAGATTACATGTCTACAAAAGGAGGTACCCTATGCCCACAGTCTGTGAGATGGTCTGACCCCCTATTACTGTATATAGTGACACAGACTGTAATCAGCCAGTGAGATGGCTGGCCTGACCCTACCCACCCCAGTACTTTATAAAGTGACCACAGTAGTCTGTGACATGGTCCAGCCCCTCCGTACTGTATAGTGGTACGGTATAGACTGACACTGTTTAACCCCTGCCCCCCCATGCTGTAGTAACAAGGTCTGTAATTTGCTGGTTCCACAAACATACATACATACATGCATAAATACACACACAGTCACATAAATACACACACACACACATACACACACACACACACAGTAACACCAATGGGTAAAACAGAAAGACTAACCCCTGCAGTCAGAGACACTAGTGAAGCATCATGCCACACTCACATGATATCAGTGCAGGCAGTGGCAGATCAACGTTTTCTTTTTGTAAAAACAAAAAAACAAAAATTTAAGCTGGGCCCCTGCTTTCCAAAAACTTTTGTCAAGCTTTTGGGTAGTCATTTTTTGTGTTATTTTTCACAAACATTGTACTTTAGGCATGAATTCTTAGTTCCTGTTATGTGTTACTACAAAAAAACACCTCAATATGTGTTTAACAACATCTTCTGAGTACAGTGATACCACCCATGAATAGGTTTGTTGGGTTCTCAGGGGGTTAAAAGGCCTTATTTTTAGGGGGCGCATTCCAGTTAGCCAACTTGGAATTTTCACATTTGTCATCATGCACCCATGTCCTATTTGGGACATTTCTGAAGCCGGCCAATGTAAATTACCCCCATCAAACCATATATTTTTGAAAAGTAGACACCCTATGGTATTTCAAATGCTGGTATTTTAACACTTTCCATGCACTAATTATACCACCAGTCTTTGTCAAACCTTTGTGTAGTCATTTTTGTGTGTTATTTTTCACCCACATTATACTTTAGGCATGAATTCTTAGTTCCTGTTATGTGTTACTGCAAAAAAACACCTCAATATATGTTCAACAACATCTCCTGAGTACAGTGATACCACCCATGAATAGGTTTGTTGGGTTCACAGGGGGCTAAAAGGCCTTATTTTTAGGGGGCGCATTCCAGTTAGCCAACTTGGAATTTTCACATCGGTCATCATGCACCCATGTCCTATTTGGGACATTTCTGAAGCCGGCCAATGTAATTTACCCCATCAAACCATATATTTTTGAAAAGTAGACACCCTAGGGTATTTCAAATGCTGGTATTTTAACACTTTCCATCCACTAATTCAACCACCAGTCTTTGTCAAACTTTTGGGTAGTCATTTTTTGGTGTTATTTTTCACACAAATTGTACTTTAGGCATGGATTATCAGTTCCTGTTATGTGTTACTGCCAAAGAACACCCCGATATTTGTTCAGCAAGATCTCCTGAATACATTGATACCACTGATGCATAGGTTTGTTGGGTTGCTTGCTATCTTCTTTTGGGGGGGCTTTTTTACATACCCCCATTTATTTGCCATGAATGTGCATATATTTCAGAAGTTGAGACCCCAAGGTATTGTATATGGGGTGTTTTGATGCCTTTGATGCAACTGTTTTAGCCAAAAAAATTGGAGAAAGTGTGTGGTGGTATTTTTTCATTTTTACATACACATTGCTTTTTGGCTATTATTTAGGAGAACCTGTTGTAAGTTATTGCAAAAAAACACTCCAGGTTGTTTTCTGCAAGACCTCCTGAGTACACCTATGCCCCCCATGCATAGGTTTGCCAGGATTTTGTGAAGGTTCTGTTCCAATTGTATGACTTTAGTTAAAAGTGAGAGTATTTCTTCTGATAGGCCTATATTTAGTGTGGGGCCTATCACATACCCCATTTTTATTTATTGCCATGAAAGTGTATATTTTTGAAATGTTGATACCCCAAGGTATTGTATATGGTGTGCTTTGATGCCTTTGATGCAACTGTTTTAGCCAAAAAAATTGGAGAAAGTGTATGGTGGTAATTTTTCAATTTTCATTTTTACACACACTCTGCTTTTTGACTATGATTTAGGAGAGACTGTTGTAAGTTATTGCAAAAATCACTCCAGGTTGTTTTCGGCAAGACCTCCTGATTACACCTATGCCCCCTATGCATAGGTTTGCCAGGATTTTGGGAAGGTTCTGTTACAATTTTATGACTTGTAATTTTAGTTATTAAAAGTGAGAATATTTCTTCTGATAGGCCTATCATTAGTTTTGAGCTTATCGCATACCCCATTTTTATTTATTGCCATGAAAGTGTATATTTTTTTAAATATTGACACCCCAAGGTATTGTATATGGTGTGCTTTGATGCCTTTGATGCAACCGTTTTAGCCAAAAAAATTGGAGAAAGTGTATGGTGGTAATTTTAAAATTTTCATTTTTACACACACATTGCTTTTTGACTTGGATTTAGGAGAGACTGTTGTAAGTTATTGGAAAAAAATACTTCAGGTTGTTTTCTGCAAGGCACCCTGAGTACATGACCTATGCCCGGCCCCCATGCATAGGTTTGCCAGGATTTTGGGAAGGTTATGTTACAATTTTATGACTTGTGATTTTAGTTATTAAAAGTGAGAGTATTTCTTCTGATAGGCCTACCTTAAAGGGACACTGAACCCAAATTTTTTCTTCCTTGATTCAGATAGAGCATGCAATTTTAAGCAACTTTCTAATTTACTCCTATTACAATTTTTCTTCTTCTCTTGCTATCTTTATTTGAAAAAGAAGGCATCTAAGCTTTTTTTTTTGGTTCAGGCTCTGGATAGCACCTTTTTATTGGTGGATGAATTTATCCACCAATCAGCAAGGACAACCCAGGTTGTACACCAAAAATGGGCCGGCATCTAAATTTACATTCTTGCATTTCAAATAAAGATACCAAGAGAATGAAGAAAATTTGATAATAGGAGCAAATTAGAAAGTTGCTTAAAATTTCATGCTCTATCTGAATCACGAAATAAAATTTTTGGGTTCAGTGTTCCTTTAAGTTTGGGGCCTATCGCATACCCCAGTTTTATTTATTGCCATGAAAGTGTATATTTTTAAAATGTTGACACCCCAAGGTATTGTATATGGTGTGCTTTGATGCCTTTGAAGCAACCGTTTTAGCCAACAAAATTGGAGAAAGTGTATGGTGGTAATTTTTCAACTTTCATTTTTACACACACATTGCTTTTTGACTAAGATTTAGGAGAGACTGTTGTAAGTTATTGCAAAAAACACTCCGGTTTGATTTCTGCAAGGCCCCCTGAGAACACCTATGCCCCCCATGCATAGGCTTACCATAATTTTTAGAGGTGAAACTGGGACCACCTGGTGTGGTGCCAGTGGGGGTGTGATCAGGGGCATGGTCAAGGGGGCGTGGCGATTGCCATTCGTTTTAGAGTAGTAGCTTTATGTGCCTATTGTTTCGTGGATACTCTACCCTTCCTAAGTCAAACAACAAGTGAATCACACAGTTTAAATAGACCAAAACACCACCCCCTAGTGAAAAAGGCACCATTATTTTGTCATGGCAACCCAAACACAAAATGAGCAAATAAATAATTAATCTAAATCTCAGATTCTAAATAATGCAAAACATCAAGCATAAGTAATTTAATAAAATAGTGAAAAGCATATACATCACACAATGTAATATCTATAGTGTAATATTTGTTTTATGTGTCAAATTAAGGAACAGAACTGGATACTGATAAGGCATAAATACAACATTGAATGAAAAAAGTAAAAAAGAAATGCTATCCTGCATTAAAGTGAATGTAAATTTTGATGCTAAAGTGCCCGATTTTTTAAAATTAGATTAAAAACAGGGGCGCTTTAATTTATCAAAATTTATATTTCACTTGTTGACAGCCGCTCCAGCTTCCCCCGGTCGTCGCAAGCCATTTCTGACATCAGAAATGATGGATCGGTCATCCTCCAATCACAGCTTCCCCCCGGGGGAATCAGTGTCTGATTCAACGCCGTGATTGGAGGATGACTGATCCGTCATTTTAGACCCAGGAAGAGGCTTTGCGCTGGGCAGAGTAAGCTGGAGCGGCTGTCAAGTTTAAAAGGTAAGTATTTTTTCACAACACGAGTGAAATGTAAATTTTGATGAATTAAAGTGCCCCTGTTTTTAATCGAATTTTTAAAAACGGGGCACTTTAGCATCAAAATTTAGATTCACTTTAAGTAAAGCAAGATCCATGCCAAAAATCCTGCCTGTCTGCACTTCCTGGTCATACCCACATGATTCCCCTAAACGTGTATCATCGGTGATGTCACCAGGGGTCGGGGGGGTGTTAAATTACTAGAAAAATAAACAAAGAAGTACTGCAAAATTAAAAAAACCCTATGCTGCTTACTCAGCCTGTATTACTAAATGTGAACTTTGAAGGGCACGAACGTTAAGCTAAGCAGGGCTGTATGTAACAAAGTATCAGCATCCAACTATGCTGGAGAGCCACAGCCACAGACTCACAGTCCGGTTATTTTGAACAATGTGTCCGGGTTTCAGACGCTCTGAAACCCGGACACATGATTCGAAACCCGGAGGTGGCAATCCTACTGGGACAGAATGAACAACCGGGTCGGACACTGGGACAGCACCTCCAAACAGGGACAATCCCAGTCAAACTGGGACTTCTGGTAAGCCTACCCATGCATAGGTTTGACAGGGGTTTTGGTAAAAAAAAGCCCCAATTTTAGAAAAAAATAGAGTAGTGAAATGTAAAAATCTGGCACAGTAAAAGTAAAAAAAAAAAAAAAAAAAAAATATCTAACAGTAAACATAACCAAAAAAAAAAATAACAGCAAATTTATTTATTTTTTAAAAATGGACCATTGTATGGTACCGCTTGAAGCAGTCCCCAATGCAGAGTTCAGGCTGTCCAGGGCAATCAGGACAGTGATATATGGTGTCCCTTTTCTGCCCCCTCTTGGTACAGACTCTGGGTTTTGTGGTTTCTGCTTTGCGGCAGTAGGGGGGATTTTAAAATAAAATGGGTAGCCCCAACTCTGCTCTCTCCCATCACCACCCGGGGAGCAGGTGCATCTTGGTGCAAAGTCCCGGAAATTATCTGGAGCTGAAACTGTAAAAAAGTATGTTTCATTCCGGGGTTTGATTTTTTGAACAACAAAAAAGCGTTGTGGGTTGCAATCTGCATTAGGTAAATTGCAACCTTTTTGTACCAGGCCCTTGTCTTCCACATAATTAGGTAGGGCTGCAGCAGCTGATCTGCCAGATCAACCCCACCCATATGCCGGTTATAAGACTTGATGCACACTGGCTTCCTTATGATCTCAGCTCTGCCACGTACAGAGACCGTGGTTCTTTTTAATTGTACCGCAAGCTACTGTAGCAAAGCAATACAGTAGCTTGAACAAAAGGACACTTGTATAAAAATTGTCTAAGTACAAGTGATACCCTTTGTTTATTAGGGGTAATATCAGGTCCCAGACAATCTTGCCAGTGGTTCCCATATGTTCTTGGCAACCTGGAGGGTCAAGGTGGCTATCCTTTCCCTCATACACCCGGAAAGGCCTGAGTATACCCATTCTCGCTGTCACAGAGCTTATACACCTTTTACCATACCTGGAGTGCTTGGAAGGAATATACTGCTTGAATCCCAGCCTTCCCTTATACTTCATCAGGGATTCATCAACGCATATATTCCTTCCAGGTGTATAAGCCTCTGCAAACCTGGCAGAAAAGTGGGTTATCAGGGGGCGGATTTTATACAGCCTGTCAAATTGGGGATGCTCCCTAGGGGGGCACAGGCTGTTGTTGCTGAAGTGCATGAAATGCAGAATCATTTCATACCTCTTCCTCGACATACTCTGGGAGAAAATGGAGGTAGAGCAGATGGGGCTACTGCTCCAGTAGGAGCGAATGGAGGGTTTCTTTATGATGCCCATCAGCATAGTCAATGCCCAGAATTTTTTAAATTCTGGTACATTGATGGGGGCCCATTGCTGCTTTGCCAAATATGTTCCAGGCTTTGCAGCATGGAACTGATGGGCATATAAATTAGTTTGAGCGACAATGTTCCCCAATACCTCATCGCCCAGAAACACCTCCATAAACTGTTTATGCCAGGATTTGTTGTGAAGGGTGGGATATCTGGCCTCTGGAGATGAGGCGTTACCCACTCTTCAGCGGCAATGGCAGCAACACGCCTCCTTCTGGCAGAGGGGCTGGCAGGGGGGCTAGCAGGGGGGCTAGCAGCCACAGATACATCACTATCAGTTGAGACTGCATCTAATGATGTTTCTGAGCATATGGCAGGGTCAAAATTGGGATCTGAGTCAGACATAGAGGCATCTGACTCTGACGCAAGGATGGCATACGCCTCCTCAGCACTATATGTTTTCTGTGACATTATTGTATCTGTCACAAAAAATGTTTAAAAATTAAATTAATTAACTAAATAGCTCTGAAAAGAGCCTTTGGGTTTTTAAAAAATTACAACAACAAAAATTAACCCCTAAAAAAATGCACAGACAGCAAAAAAAGTACAGCTATGCTACTGCCAGTGATTTATAGCGATCAGTAGCAAGCTAGGGGTTAATGGCTCTGAAAATTAAATGAGCTAAATGACTCTGAAAAGAGCCTTTGGGTTTTTAAAAAATTACAACAAAAAATTAACCCCTAAAAAAATGCACAGACAGCAAAAAAGTACAGCTATGCTACTGCCAGTGATTTATAGTGATCACTGGCAAGCTAGGGGTTAATGCCTCTGAAAAGAGCCTTTGGGTCTCTCAATTTTTAACAAATAAATTAATTAATTTATCTCTCCTAAACACAGGTCTCTCTCTCCAGCAAAATTGCAAGTGAGTCACAAGAAAGAAGCAGCACCACCTGGTTATTTCAACAGATTTATTTGTGCATGTTGCACAATATCCAAGCCAGACCAAAAAAACAGCAACGTTTCGGACTCAGTCCTTAATCATGCATAGTTACACCTGGAGATCATACAACTTAAATACACCTGTAAACCACACCCATCCAACATCATACCTGTAGCACACTGAATGTGAGACTCCTCTAGTGGTCACTTACAAAATTACAACAATAGATCATAAATGTCAGGTTAAACACATATTGCTCCCAGAAAATCAGAACAAAGAAAACATTTTTTTTACTTCTATTACCTTATAATACAATGACATAAAACCCATAAATATCTTTTGGGTACATGGTATCCAATCTATTAATCCAATAGACTTCACTTATCTTTAGCCTCTTAGTCCTATCTCCCCCCAGTCTAAGATGTCCTACTTGCTCTAATATTTGAAATCTTAATTGGGTAAGATTATGGCCTGCAGATAAAAAATGATTGGCCACTGGGGCATCCAATTTCTTTGTTCTAATACTACTTTTATGTTGGGTTATTCTTTCACGGACTGTACGGGTGGTCTCACCAACATACCCCAGACCACATGGGCATTTGATAATACACAGCAAAATCAGTATTACAGGTAAAGTGTCCCCTGATTTCAAATTTTTTGCCTGTACCAGAATGACTAAAGGAAGAGCCCTTAGTCATATTATTGCAATTAGAGCAACCTAGGCATGGAAAACAGCCAAAATTCTTACTGCCAATGTGTCTTTGTACAAGAGTCTTGGATGGACCAATATCTGCATGTACCAATAAATCTTTCAAATGTTTCCCCCTCTTAAAAGCAGGCATAGGTAGTTCCTTAAACTCAGGCACATCTGGGTTATATGTCTGTAAAATGTGCCAATGTTTAGAAATAATTTTACTTATTCTGTTACTTAATCTGGAGTACTGACTGACAAAAATCAATCTATTAGACATTGTTTTCTTTTAACCTCTTTCTGTTGTAATAAATCTTGTCTGGGGATCTGTTTAATATTCTCAATCTCTTTTTGTATTAAGGCCAAAGGGTAACCCCTAACCCTGAACCGGTCACCCATCTCTTCCAATCTCTGTTCTACAGGACCTGTCTCAGAGACAATTCTTATCACTCTTAAGAGTTGACTCCTCGGGAGAGACCTAAGCAGGGAAGGGGGATGCATACTATTATAGTGGAGCAGAGTGTTGCAATCCGTTACTTTCTTATGTAGATCAACTACCAGACCCTGGTTACTCTTAAGCACCCTAGTGTCCAGGAAGACAACACTCTCCTCACTACAATCCAACTTAAATTTAATATGACAGGTAGCAGAGTTTAGATCATTAACAAATTCCTCCAGGGTTCCAATGTCGCCCAGCCACACGCCAAAGATGTCATCTATATACCGCCACCAGGTGGCGCCATACTGTAAAAACAGTGGGTGACTATAGACAAAGTATTCCTCATACATATTCATAAATATGTTGGCGTATGTAGGGGCGACATTGGAACCCATGGCCGTGCCCTGGAGCTGCAAGTAAAAGTGATCTTCAAAAAGAAAATAATTAAATCTCAAGATGATACTTAGTAATTGTACAATAAATTCCCTATAAAGGGTACTATATCTCTCATCCTGACTCATCACCTTACTCACTGCACCTATGCCTGCTTCATGTGTAATAGACGTGTACAATGAAGTCACATCCAAACTAAACAAAATTCCTTTAGTACTCTAAGATGGTAGATTTTGTAATTTCACTAAAAAATCCCCAGTGCCCTTAATATAAGAGCTAGAATTTACATAGGGTCTTAATGCTTTATCTAAAAAAATAGACACTTTAGACAATAGGGACCCCATCCCTGCCACAATAGGGTGGCCAGGGGGGGGGGGCAGTAGTGCTCTTATGGACCTTAGGGAGGGTGTATAGGACAGGGGTAATGTTCTCTGTGTTTAAAAGGAACTGTGCAGTATCATTATCAATAATGCCCAACTTAGCAGCTGTCTGAACACAAAACATAACTTCCTTTTTGATTTTAAAGAATGGATTGTAATCTAACTTCTAATAGACCTCACTATCAGATAATTGGGTGTAAATTTCATTTACATAATACTGTTTATCTAGAAGCACCGTAGCGCCACCCTTATCAGCTCCCTTAATGATCAATTGTTTATTCTGCTTAAGATCATTAAGAGCCCTTCTCTCCTTTACAGATAAAACACTCCTATTGTCATTGTTATATTTGTGAACATGATGATATTTACACAATTCCAATACATCCCTCTCTACCAATCTGATAAACGTTTGTACCCTGGCATTAACCTGTACTGGTGTGAAAGTACTCTTTTTTATCAATCCCAAAGCCTTCAAATTCAGCCCCTGCTCTTGCATACATACAGCTGAGGTTTGACTTTTAACATCACATTCAGAAATGCTAGCAAAGAAACTTTTTAATTTAACAGATCTAAAGAATCGATACAGATCTTTGTGCATTTCAAACACATCACAGTCCTACTGCGGGCAAAAAGATAGCCCCTTATCAAGTACCGACAGTTCATCATCAGAGAGCAATATGTGTTTAACCTGACATTTATGATCTATTGTTGTAATTTTGTAAGTGACCACTAGAGGGATCTCACATTCAGTGTGCTACAGGTATGATGTTGGATGGGTGTGGTTTACAGGTGTATTTAAGCTGTATGATCTCCAGGTGTAACTATGCATGATTAAGGACTGAGTCCGAAATGTTGCTGTTTTTTTTGTCTGGCTTGGATATTGTGCAACATGCACAAATAAATCTGTTGAAATAACCAGGTGGTGCTGCTTCTTTCTTGTGACTCTTGTATTTTGGGATACGGTGCAGTATCCTGGAAGTTTGCACACCTCCCTGCTCCCAGGTGCTGGAATTCTTTGTTACTTTGCTATAAGTTTTTTGCACTTTTCCTTGCACTGGGTACCTATGGAACAGAATGAAGATAAGGAGCCTAAGACTTTTGGATACACAGATATGGAGGCTGCACGGATTACTACTTTAATCCGTGGCTCTAGAGAGTTTTTAAAGTCTACACCCACCAAATCAATTGGTAAAAAGCTGGAATATCTGAAAAAAAAAAAAACATGTTGCTTTTGAATTACACGCTGTGACTCTTGCTGAGTACCACAGAGTGAAGCATATCCCAAGGGGGCTTCGTATGAACACTCGCCCCACTCTCATGAAATATAATACAGAATACTGTCAAAAGTTTGGGAGGGTGCTTAATAAGTGTTCTTTTGATTTGATGGTGCTTACAGTCGAGTATCTTCAGATGGAAATTGAGAATCAAAATAACCAGATTGAGGCCATGAGAAAAGAGCTTGCTGACAATCTGCCAATGGAAGAATTGGATAAGCTTACCTCTGCTTTGGAGACACAACTGGCAGAGTTGAGAGGAGTCATCCAGGAGTGTAAGAAGACCAAGTTTGCCCGTGATGAGGAGGACTATGTGTTCGGAACGGTTTATCGCTGGGCAGGAGACTCTGCGGGACGCTCTGGTGGCACTTCCGGTGGCACTTCCGGCTACAGGTGCAGACGTGCGCGCAGGATGAGCGGTCGCTCTAGCACTCAGGGGTCTTCGTCTGGCTCGGCATCGGGAGAATCCGACATGGAGATACAAGCTGTCGCAGGGGCGGTGGGCGGCACCACTGGAGGAAGAGGAATAGACCCCAAGAAGAAAATGTCATCTGTCGAGGAGAGAGCGGGTGGTAACCCGCAGTGTCAGCAAACCCTGATAAAACTCAGCAAGGTACAACTCTCTGATGATGAACTGTCGGTACTTGATAAGGGGCTATCTTTTTGCACGCAGTAGGACTGTGATGTGTTTGAAATGCACAAAGATCTGTATCGATTCTTTAGATCTGTTAAATTAAAAAGTTTCTTTGCTAGCATTTCTGAATGTGATGTTAAAAGTCAAACCTCAACTGGATGTATGCAAGAGCAGAGGCTGAATTTGAAGGCTTTGGGATTGATAAAAAAGAGTACTTTCACACCAGTACATGTTAATGCAGGGGTACAAAAGTTTATCAGATTGGTAGAGAGGGATGTATTGGAATTGTGTAAATATCATCATGTTCACAAACATAACAATGACAATAGGGGTGTTTTATCTGTAAAGGAGAGAAGGGCTCTTAATGATCTTAAGCAGAATAAACAATTGATCATTAAGGGAGCTGATAAGGGTGGCGCTACGGTGCTTCTAGATAAACAGTATTATGTAAATGAAATTTACACCCAATTATCTGATAGTGAGGTCTATTAGAAGTTAGATTACAATCCATTCTTTAAAATCAAAAAGGAAGTTATGTTTTGTGTTCAGACAGCTGCTAAGTTGGGCATTATTGATAATGATACTGCACAGTTCCTTTTAAACACAGATGACATTACCCCTGTCCTATACACCCTCCCTAAGGTCCATAAGAGAACTACTGCCCCCCCTGGCCGCCCTATTGTGCAAGGGATGGGGTCCCTATTGTCTAAAGTGTCTATTTTTTTTAGATAAAGCATTAAGACCCTATGTAAATTCTAGCTCTTATATTAAGGACACTGGGGATTTTTTAGTGAAATTACAAAATCTACCATCTGAGAATACTAAAGGAATTTTGTTTAGTTTGGATGTGACTTCATTGTACACGTCTATTACACATGAAGCAGGCATAGGTGCAGTGAGTAAGGTGATGAGTCAGGATGAGAGATATAGTACCCTTCATAGGGAATTTATTGTACAATTACTAAGTATCATCTTGAGATGTAATTATTTTCTTTTTGAAGATCACTATTACTTGCAGCTCCAGGGCACGGCCATGGGTTCCAATGTCACCCCTACCTACGCCAACATATTTATGAATATGTATGAGGAATACTTTGTCTATAGTCACCCACTGTTTTTACAGTATGGCGCCACCTGGTGGCGGTATATAGATGACATCTTTGGGGTGTGGCTGGGCAACATTGGAACCCTGGAGGAGTTTGTTAATAATCTAAACTCTGCTACCTGTCATATTAAATTTAAGTTGAATTGTAGTGAGGAGAGTGTTGTCTTCCTGGACACTAGGGTGCTTAAGAGTAACCAGGGTCTGGTAGTTGATCTACATAAGAAAGTAACGGATTGCAACACTCTGCTCCACTATAATAGTATGCATCCCCCTTCCCTGCTTAGGTCTCTCCCGAGGAGTCAACTCTTAAGAGTGAAAAGAATTGTCTCTGAGACAAGTCCTGTAGAACAGAGATTGGAAGAGATGGGTGACCGGTTCAGGGTTAGAGGTTACCCTTTGGCCTTAATACAAAAAGAGATTGAGAATATAAAACAGATCCCCAGACAAGATTTATTACAACAGAAAGAGGTTAAAAAGAAAACAATGTATAGATTGATTTTTGTCAGTCAGTACTCCAGATTAAGTAACAGAATAAGTAAAATTATTTTTAAACATTGGCACATTTTACAGACATATAACCCAGATGTGCCTGAGTTTAAGGAACTACCTATGCCTGCTTTTAAGAGGGGGAAACATTTGGAAGATTTATTGGTACATGCAGATATTGGTCCGTCCAAGACACTTGTACAAAGACACATTGGCAGTAAGAATTTTGGCTGTTTTCCATTCCTAGGTTGCTCTAATTGCAATAATATGACTAAGGGCTCTTCCTTTAGTCATTCTGGTACAGGCAAAAAATTTGAAATCAGGGGACACTGTACCTGTAACACTGATTTCGCTGTGTATTATATCAAATGCCCATGTGGTCTGGGTTATGTTGGTGAGACCACCCGTACAGTCCGTGAAAGAATAACCCAATATAAAAGTAGTATTAGAACAAAGAAATTGGATGCCCCAGTGGCCAATCATTTTTTATCTGCAGGCCATAATCTTACCCAATTAAGATTTCAAATATTAGAGCAGGTAGGACATCTTAGACGGGGGGAGATAGGACTAAGAGGCTAAAGATAAGAGAAGTCTATTGTATTAATAGATTGGATACCATGTACCCAAAAGGTATGAACAGGGAACTTGATTGGTCTCTGTGCCTCTAAGATATTTATGGGTTTTGTGTCATTGTATTATAAGGTAATAGAAGTAAAAAATTGTGTTTTATTTGTTCTGATTTTCTGGGAGCAATATGTGTTTAACCTGAGATTTATGATCTATTGTTGTAATTTTGTAAGTGACCACTAGAGGGGTCTCACATTCAGTGTGCTACAGGTATGATGTTGGATGGGTGTGGTTTACAGGTGTATTTAAGCTGTATGATCTCCAGGTGTAACTATGCATGATTAAGGACTGAGTCCGAAACGTTATTTTTTTGGTCTGGCTTGGATATTGTGCAAAATGCACAAATAAATCTGTTGAAATAACCAGGTGGTGCTGCTTCTTTCTTGTGACTCTTGTATTTTGGGATATGGTGCAGTATTCTGGAAGCTTGCACACCTCCCTGTTCCCAGGTGCTGGAATTCTTTGCTACTTTGCTAAAATCGCAAGTGAGGAGAGGGAGGGAGATCCACACTGATCAGAGTCAATATTTACAAATATTGACAAATCAGACAAATGGGATATTTTATTATATATATTTTTTTGTGTGGGAGGCTCATATTGGGTGACCCTAGCTTGCCCCTATGATGAGGCAGGCTAGGGACACCCCCAGAGGCCCCATGATGCACTGGGCATCGCCATCTTGGAAGCCTCATGGGGGTGGGGGAGCCTATATGGGTTTTTTATTTTATATAAAAAAACATTTTTTTACATTTTTTTTGTTTTATTTTATTACTAACTAAGTGCCTTGACCCACCGAGGCACTTAGCACACAAGCAGAGCATCAGAAGCCTTTCTGATCGCTTCCGATGCTCTGCTACACTGCCGGGCTCCACGTGGAGCGACACCGGAAGTGATCACTCGTGGGGGAGTGATCAATCCGGTCCCGGCACTCAGGAACAGTGCAATAGGAACAGTGCAATAATGTTAGCGCACCCCCCCCCCAGGCTTCCAGTGATCAGTTTAGACGACAACGTACGACGTACGTCCTCGGACGTTAACTATATTTTTTTGAGGACGTACGTCCTCGGTCGTTAAGGGCTAAAATACAAGTGTAGCACTAATTTATTGTGTGCCTGTAAATGGACACATTTTCCTGGCTCGCAATATATAACCAGCCATTACAAGTGGATCAGATCTCCTGTTAATTTTCTAAATATCCCCCAATTCCCCCAAAATAAAGTATGTTGTATTTTGTTATTAAAAAAATTGTAGCCAGGTGTCCAGGCAGCAACTCTAACCATTCTCAACTTTCTTGAGCTCCATGGGAATTAACGTTAATCCGCCAATGATCATTATAACTCTACAGCATCTAACAAAATTACGACTGGCATTGTAATTGACAAAGTACATAGCTTCTTCTATCAGCCTAAACAGCTGTATTTATGATCCAGGGGACGGACCTGGACAACTAAGGTCTGTAGCAGCGGCATCTATACAGGTAGCGCACCCCCCCCCAGGCCACCGGGGTATCTAGCCAGAATGGAGCACATCCAATAGATAAGATAGCATAATAGACTCTCTCAGGCTTATACTACCGATAAATTCAGTCATAAACTGCCGATCAGCACGACATACAAAAGTGGCGACACAGAACCTACCTACAGCCATGTGGATCGACAATCTCTCTGATAACCTGGACCTTCATTTTACAAAAATAGAAGCCATGTTTCAAGTACTGATAGACAAACTGCCTTCAGAGCAAGATATACAAATCCTGATTGACAAACTCACTCCTGCAAGATTTACTGAACTGCTCACGCAACATCAGAAGGAGGGACAACCAGATGTGGCATCACAGAATACAAAGAACTCCCTATCTAATACTATGCAGGATGGAAAGAGTAAGACATCAAACACCACCACAAAATCAATAATCACACCAACATCAATAGAAAACAAGCGCAATACCAAGGAAGATCCAGACCAGTGCAAATATCATGTAATCTGCTTCTCTTATACTTCAAAAGCAACGGCGAGGGGAAGCTTTTCCAGATACCCTAAGATGGTGCCAAAGAAAGTGTCATTCAACCCTCTGAATAACACCTTGCATGAAACCTCAGCACCTACTCATAACGGCAAGCGAAGAACATCTTCTTCCACAGCACTGCCCTCAGAGCCTGATGGATTGACATTCTGGTCCCGGTGGACAGAGCAAAATACTGAGTCGGCGTGGCTGCTTTGGGAGCTCGGGTGGGACTCCTGGAAGGCTGCAGACTTGGACACACCATGCCTCCTAATAAGCAGCACTGAACTTGACAGTAAATTAGATCCCACTCCAAGGACAAGGACTCTTAATATACCATCAGATCCAGAAGGGAGAGCCTCTCTTTTTGCAGACACCGGGGCTCGGTTCTATACTCGAGCAAACAGAGTGAATGTAAGATGTGCATATAATGAACCATAAACCTCAAACCTTAGTTCAAAGCATATTAATTAACTCATTGTGATTATATATGCTGCGTAATCTGTTTGAAAATAGTTTAAGTCCAATTAATAAATCCCTAGTATAGGTTTAGATATCTTAATAGTAACTACTAATAATCCAGGCTCACATATACGGCTTTGACAGCTAAAGTCTCTTTGATATAAATCAGATGTTATATATGCACCTTTCTCCCTGTCCTTCGAATGGCGGCCGAAGCCGCATTGAGGATAGACCACAACACCATGATTACTACACACCAACACACCCCTAAGGGCATAAAAAGCTGTCTGAACCCTTGCAAATTTTATAAGAATAGTGAGCCATTATATCCAAACACCTATAACACCTCATTATAATCTAGGGACAGATTTATAAAATGTCTTAATTTGTGGGTTGTTGAGCATCAAGCTCCACATAGCATTGTTTAAAAGAATTGGTTGTTACTACATATAAGTTTAAAACAGTTTATTTAGAAATGTTAGCAAGTTGGCATAGAGTTATTTTGGTAAGATGGCTGTGTATTTGATTCTGCCTACTGCATCCATTTTCTCAAAGAGAAGAGAGAGTACAGTAATTCTTCTTACTCACTAGCAAGCAAACAGGATGCAGTTTTTCCTTTCCTTTTTTCTTTGTTTTCCATATGTTTAATTATCTTTAATTTCCCTCTTATTTAAAACAACCTTGTTATAATTGCAGTGCAGGTCCAAGAGTGGACTGGACTGAAATGTAAGCAAGAGGGTAAAAAATGAGGACAAATGTAATCAAACCTTTCTATGGTTATCAAGTTAATGTGAATATTTGATGTAACACTTGTACTTCCTATGCTTTGTACATATTCTCTTTTGTCCTCAATAAAAATGAAATAAACATTTTTTAAAAAAAATTGTAGCCTTTTTTTTTTAATAAACAAAAAACTGCGCAAAGCAGTTATTAGGGGTTAAAGTTGGCAGGTGTGGGGTGTTAGAAAAAAAACGACACTGAAAAGTGCCTTTACATTGCGGTCTGTGGGGAACTGTGTGTTCCCTGTAAATATATATGTTTATATATGTATATATTTATGTGTTAATATGTGTATATACACATAGTAACATAAATGTATATATTCATATACATACATATTTACACTTTGCTGCCCATCGCTGCACTAGGTTCTCAGCCATGTCTCACGACATAAGAACAAGGCACCCATTGGAGCCTATGGAAGCGTGCTCTCATGAGCGCAAAGCTTCCCTGCAATGTGAACGTGAGGTCGCGTTCGCATTGCGCTTTACTTGTAATTCCAGCGCACATTTGCGTGTGTTGTTAATTACTAAGTGGAGCGCAAATAGCACTTTTGCTAAAGCAATATTTTGCGCTCCACTTGTAATCTAACCCTTAATGTGTGTCAATAAAATTAAACCATAAAGCAGTTTACAAAGCTGTCACATATTTTTTGAGCTCACCAAATTGAAGCTGTTTTCAACTTTCACATTGTGAGCCTACAAGTGATATTTGACCACAGTTTCCAAAGAGCTAATTAATACTAAATACTAAAAAATAAATACTGGCAGCAACCCTATCTCTCATAGATGTAAAGTGTTAAAATACCCTTTATGACTGGTACTTCAAAATGTGAAACACAGCAAAGAAGAATCGGAGCACCGGCTGTGTAAAATATGCAATCTGCTTTATTCAAAAAATGGTTAAAATATATATCAATTCCAGCAGGAAACACATAGTGGAAATAGGTGAATTGTCAAAAATAGGAGTCAACTATGCTGTTTCAGGCTCGCCAGAAGAGCTGGGTTTAACAACTTTGAAGAGTGTAAGTTAAATCTGTTTAATATAGGAGAAAAGTTTGTTATTATTAACTATTAGAGATGTGCAGGGAAGAAAATTTCATTTCATACGATATTTTCGTTATGAATGTTATGAATTATTCATTGGGTGCACTATTCGGTTTTAATTTCATTTAAAACAAAATGAAAATTGAATTTTTGTAAAAAATGTACATTTGTTTTCATTAAAACTAATATGAATGGACTATCTTAGGTGCTCCAGACTTGAGCTACAGACCTGGGGGCACTTCAGACCCATCCTCTACTCATTTGTCTTATTGCGAGTGACTGGGCACACCTGAGGGCGGCTGAATCCTGTTGAGGCCCTGGCAGTTACCTCTCTGACCACGCAGAAGGGGCACAGACATCATTGAGTGGGGAGCAGACTAGGAGCCCAGTCATCGGAAGACACAACGGCTGTTGTAGGCTTGGCAAACTCCTCACCTCTTGGAAATAGGTGACAGTAAGCGCTTCTCTTTCCTTTACACGGCCCTGACCCCACTTTCTCTTCAACATATCGGATCTTACACACAGACCCACCCGGCCATTTTGGAAACACTATATTTCTGGAAGCCTTAGCGCCCTAGAGACTGACACTGTGGTGCCTGTAACCTCTGGGGAAAAAAAACAAAACTACAAGATTCCCTGTGCTTTGCTACACACATACTTTCTGGCAAGAGTATACTCCTGGCTACTTATCTTGAGGGGGAAGGATAGATCAGGACTATTAAACAGCTTAACTGCATTAGTCCCCCTTCTCATATCACTCTCCTGAAAGTCAAGTACTTCTCCATGATCTCAACCAGCTTTCCTGAAGATATGAGTGGCAGATCAAAAACGGCTGATAAGAAAAACCGCCATGTGGCGGAGGTACATGCAAATAGTTCCACTAGGGCTGATCAATCACTGTCACAATCAATGTCACACTCTGGGAACCACTCTGCCCTGATGCAGGATTTAAACTATTTTTTTCTACCAAAGATTGACTCGCTTCCAGCAGGAATGGATAATTTAACAAGTGAGGTACGGCAATTTTCCACGCGCTTAAATGCTGCAGAAACACGTATCTCTGATACAGAGGACAGACAAGCTAATATGGCTGTCTCACTCAAAAAAATATTGAAGCAAAACCAATATCTCCTGGATAGGGTCGAGGACCTTGAGAACAGGAGTCGCCGCAATAACCTCTGAATCGTGGGGGTGCCCGAGTCAATCAAAGGTAAAGCCTTGATGGAATTTGTCGCCTCTACCTTCCCCAAGTTACTAGGCATACAAGCTGATCATCTTCCTATTGACATAGAAAGAGCCCACATAGTGGGCCCTGACAACCCACCAGACCTACGCAATAGACCGCGACAAGTGATCTTTAAATGTCTCCACTTCCAGGAGAAGGTGGCCCTCCTCAGGGCTTATAGATCGCAGAAGGAAGTTCTTTTTGAAGATCATCGGCTACTAATGTTCCAGGACTACTCCGCTGAGGTCACCAAACAAAGAAGGGACTTTGCTCCACACTGCTCTAAGCTCCATGAACAGGGTAGACAAGTGGCCCTATTATACCCTGTAAAACTGCGGCTGATGACCTCCTCTGGCCCCAAGATCTTTCATTCCCCCCAAGCCTTGGACTTGTACCTGGCCACGGAAAAGTGCGCTGATGCTCCCTGAGGGCCTAATTTCACAGCTCTAGTTGACTGTATCCTTGCACAATTGTTGTGCCCCATCCCAGAAGGAGATATGTAATGTATACATGCTATATGTGTTTATTTTTGTTGTGTTTTTTAAGTTTGATTTATATACTACTGTCTAGGTGTCACTTGTGCCTAATTACCTTGCACGAACAACACATAGTCCATCCTTGCTATCTTACACTCTCACACTTGTTATGGGTGATTATCACCCACCAACTTTAAACACACCTGCTATATCTCTGACCCATATGTAGATAGGGATCTGCTTCCACATTAAGCTCCATTATGCAGTGGAGCACGCCCCGTACTACACTGGCACTCTTTACACTGTATATAATTCAGTTCTTCCTGTATTAATGTTTAAAATGTTATTGTTGCTGTTGTTATTGTTTATTGGATGCCTTCCATTTAATTATGACACTGACACACAAAAATTTGGTGGCATTATAGCCTATTATACTGTACTACTGAGGACTGCTCATCGGGTAACAAAAGTGGGCACTGATTGGCCCTTTTCTCTCATGCCAGGCCTACTGATGGCCTACACATTGTTGGGATACTTGCATACACTCACACTATTTGGTTATAAATCACTGTATGTATGGAATGATGTGCTATTTTTATCCCAGCAGGTGCTCTTGTTGCTGACATGTGCCCTAGGTTATACAGGCCTTACATGCTCCACATATATCTATGTCAGTCTAGTATTAATGTTTAAAATATTTTTGTTGTTATTGATGTTTTCTGAATATCTTATACCCGGCTGTACCACTGGCCCATCCGATGTGTACAGAGTCATATACCATTGCAACATGGTGTCTGAGGGAACCTACCTGATGACAACCATAATCTTTAATTGGCACCTCTCTCCACCAGGTCTTGCATTACTAAACTTCCCTGTTACTCTCCTCCCCACGAACGACATGCCTGTATGCCTTCTACAAACACCTTACCTCATATATACATGGAAAACATATGAGTTCTCCTTTCTCTGCCCTCTTACCCCTTATCCCAGAATGCTCACTCAGCTCCTGACGTGCCTGAGCCTCGGTAATGTAACATAATGGCCCTTAAATTATTTACATGGACATCGCATTTTTACAAGAGACCCACCTTACCGATAGGGAGCATGAGAAACTGCCTAGTGACTGGGTGGGTCATATAGCCTATTTGTCATACCAGAGTAGCAGTAGGGGAATGGCTATCTTATTTGGTCAAAGACTGCAGGTAGAAATTCTGAGTACAGTTACGGACCCCGACGGTAGTTTCCTCATCCTACAAGCATCTGTAGACAATGTTAAATACACCTTCTGCAACATCTATGCCCCTAACACTAACTCCCTGCTCTTTTGGAAATCGCTGGTTCAGGCCTTATCCCCCTTCATAGGCACCAAGTTTCTTCTGGGGGGAGATTTCAATTTAACTCTGCACCCAACCTTGGACAGAGCCTGGCCTACAGAGGACCTGACTAATAAACGTATCCTCCGCTATAAGGGAAAGTTTAAACTTAAGGTGTTTAGCCTGCTTTCTGACACCCTGGCTGTGTGTGATATTTGGCGCAGATGACACCCGATGATAGGGATTTTACATGTCTCTCTAAATCAAATTCATCCCTTTCTAGATTGGGCCGTTTCCTTATTTCAGACTCCCTAGTCTCCCAGGATAAGTCTGACAAAATTCACAACATTGTAATTTCTGACCATGCACCCATGGAACTCACAGTGGGCATTTTCCCCACTAAACCCAATAGGAACATATTGCGTTTCCCTTCCTACCTTCTTTTCAAAAACACCTGATCCACGCCTGGAATTACTTTTGTACTTATAATTCCTCACATTCTTCTGATCCACAATTATTCTGGGAGACTGCTAAAACGGTACTAACAGGACATATTATGTCATACTTGGCCAATTTAAAACATAGAATCCAACATAGATATAATACACTACAAGTTAATTTAGGACAGACGTACTTGATATACTGAAATCTAAAATCACCACCAGCATATGACAGCTACATTGTTGCTAAAATGGAAATGGACACATTTTATCCAACAGCAGGCCGCTACCAGCCTTCTTATATCAGCAGGCCGATTTTACTGCTTCGGAAGAAAGTCTAGTCGACTTTTAGCCACACTAGTGAAAGGGAGATAAGCTAAGAAAGATATTGCCGCTTTGAAACGTGAGGGGAAGGTTTTCTGGACTCCCTTAGATATAGCCGACTGTTTGGCAGATTATTTCTCTAACCTTTATAAAAAACTTTTCATACCTTCTGGCAATCACTCATACTTCCCCACCTTACTCAGGACCAGATAGACAAACTGAACGCCCCAATCACCTTGGAAGAAATTCAATGCACTATTAAGTCTTTGTCCCTAGGGAAAGCCACGGGCCCGGATGGACTCCCTACCAAGTTTTATTGCTTACTGCTACCCCAGGTCTCACCAACCCTATTCAACCTATTTAATGACATGTTTACCCGAGAGGGGCAGCCGTCTGGATATTTCACAATGGCCCATATTACCCTGATCCCAAAACCAAGAAAGGACCACACACTCCCTGAAGCATATCGTCCCATATCCTTAATAAACACAGACTATAAAATACTGATGAAAATCCTGGCCAATCGATTCAATTTTTAATGGTTCATCCCGATCAATCGGGCTTTGTCCAGGGTAGATCTTCTGTAGTCAACTTGAGAAGGGTACTTCACTCCCTCAACCACTTCTGGACCAGACCCTCTGTCAAACACAGAAATGGGACACAGGAGGCCTTCCTGCTGTCCCTGGACGCAGAGAAGGCCTTCGATAGAGTCGAGTGGTCCCATCTTTTTAATACTCTTCAGCAATTTCATTTTGAGGGCCCTTTCCTTGATTTTATCCGTAAACTTTACTCCTTCCCCACTGCAAGTATCCTGGTCAATGGCCTTAACTCTCCAAACTTTACTCTTGAAAGGGGTAAGCGCTAGGGCTGCACATTCTCTCCCTTATTATTTGACCTAGCTTTAGAGCCGCTTGCCCTAAAGTTAAAACCAATCTTCCCGAGAATTGCTATTGGGAACACCATCCTCCACATGGCCCTATATGTGGACGATATGCTGCTCTTTGTGAGTAACCCCTCCCGATATGTTCCTAGACTTATTGACACCTTACAAACCTTCGGAGATTTCTCAGGGTACAAAATAAACATGACCAAGTCTGAGATACTGTAGCTCACTGTTAACAACATGGATAGAGGTAGCTACGCCTTAGTCACACAACCTAACACTCTCACCTACCTAGGTATCACCATACACAGAAACCCACACAAGCTATATGAGCTTAATATTGCCAGACAGTGTATACAGTTGCTACTTCAGCTGAAGCCTTGGGCCAAACTCCCTTTGGGTCTTACGGGAAGGATTAACCTACTTAAAATGACAATCTTGCCTAAGATCCTTTACCCACTTTTAATGTTGCCCTTTTTGCTTACTAAAGCTGCCATGACCAATTTAAACAAAGCAATTCAATCCTTCATTTGTGGAGGTAGGAGAACGTGCATAGCGGCTGTGACATTGCAGCAACCATACCTTAATGGGGGTCTAGCGCTCCCCAATCTCAAACTCTACAACTGGGCAGCACTACTCAGGCTAGTGATAGATTGGCAGCTTGACACCACACATTTCCAAGAGCGTCCCTAGAGGCAACAATTGTTTCCCCACATTCTTTGGCTTACCTACCATATATGTCCTTTACGAACTTTCCCGCTGACATTAAGAATAACTTTATGTACAGAGATGCTTTGAGAGCATGGAGACTAGCATTCAAATACCTGGGAAACAGATCCCCCACTCCTAAATACATTCCACTGATGGGAAACATGGATTTCCCTGCGGGGGATGAAACAACCCCCTTTAGAGTCTGGAAGTTATAGGGGTTCAGATCGGTGGGTGATCTGTTGGATCGTTTCTCACACACAGTTAGGTATTATCAGGACCTTAAAAACCAGTACTATCTACCAAATTCGCACTTCTATGCTTACCTTCAGGCCCGACACTATACTAACACACTGATGTCACGCCATAAAGATTTTTGGCAACTCTCTCCTTGGGCCATATCCATGTTGCATACAAATTGGGCAATTTTTCCATATCACCCATCTACTGCCTTTTAATCACGCATGCTTCCAAAAATGTCATAGGAAATATGCTGACTAAGCTACAGAGAGAAAATTTGGGGGACATATCCCTTAGAGACATACTTAACAGCCTAGAAAGAACAAAGACAGCTAACCTAGCGGTACATATCAGGAAAATGCAGATTAGGATGCTAAGCAGGGACTACATTACCCCCGCGTGCAGATTTCACTGGAACCAAGACCTGCCAAACAAATGTATTATATGTTCACTACCAGAGCCTACACTCAAACACTATTTCTTTGGGTGTCCATATGTAAATCAATTCTGGAGACGCTTACAATATTGGGTTAGGAAAACTTTTTAAGATTGACCTCCTTTTTGACTCTAAATCAATTTTCCTACTCTTATGGGAAGTGCAACACAAGCCACTATATTCCATGCTTACTCTTAGTACCCTACTGGCCCGACAATGTATTTTGGCACAGTGGACTTCCAAAAACCCACCCACATTGACCCAGTTTAAACATAGGATGCTTAGGCAATTGTTTATAGAACAACTTGATGCTACTTTAGACACCAAATGCAGGCTGAGACACTTTTTACACAAATGGCAGAGCCTCCCCCTTAGCCAACAAAAACAGGTGTTGCAACCTTTCTTGCATCATGAGATATTTGTTGAGGCGACGCTCAGAGGCGAATGGAGTAATATACTTTAATTTACCTCATGTACCTCCGGAGAGGAGAGATGGGCCAGTGACATGGTATGGGCCTAGCTGGGAATACTTCTATCTGACCTTGTTTTGTTATTGTTAGTGTAAATGTTTGATAGCTGAAAATAATAGGATAAAAATGGAAAATGATATGAGGAAATACATGGACTAGTAGACAATACCTGCCTTTACTTTTCTCACTAGTCATGAACCTGCATATTTAATATTGAAGTTATTAAGAGACTGTATGGCTGACTGATGTATTAAAATGTGTTTCATATGTATTTTATGTCATATCTCCTCTTGTTAAATTGGAGAACAAAAGTCTCTGTACATCTGTATATTTCCATGTGTTTCTTCTACTTAAAGGGCCATAATACCCAAATGTTTAAACACTTGAAAGTGATGCAGCATAGCTGTAAAAAGCTGACTAGAAAATATCACCTGAACATCTCTATGTAAAAAAGAAAGATATTTTACCTCAAAAGTTCCTCAGTAGCCACCTCCCATTGTAAAGGATTTCTAAGCAGCATTTTAGTGTGTCTGTCCTGGGACATCTGAAGGGATGAGCATCGTGCACTCTCATATTATTTCACCAATCAGGTAAAGGAAGCTTACTATGAAATCTCATGAGAGTTAAGTCAAATCTCATGAGATCACAGTAAGAGTTCATTACCTCAGCACTGCTGATGCTGATTGGCTGCTGTTCATTTCTTCATTTTTTAATTTTTTTTACCTGCAGCTGGGAGCAGCTGAGTATAACTTTTTATACAGCACTTACTCTGGTGAGCTGAGGAGATTGTGAGGTAAAATATCTTCCTTTTTTACATAGAGATGCTCAGGTGATATTTTCCTGTCAGCTTTTTATAGTTATACTGCATCAGTTTCAAGTGATTTAGCATATGAGTATTATGTCCCTTTAATAAAGAGAATTTAAAAAAAAAAACTAATATGAATGTTTCAAAGCTACAGGTGAAAAGTTCACTACAATACCTACCTTAATGTGCTCTCCAGACCATGAAGAGCGTGTTAAGGTAAGTATTAAGTGCTTAAAAAATAAAATAAAGGATACAAATAAATACTGACGATTTTCTTCGGTAGTTTTTAAATTTTCTTTATTTTCGTTGGTGCATTCATTTGGATTTTTGTTTTGTTAAAACAAAACGTAAATTAAATGTTTGTGATGAATGTGCATTTGTCCAGAAAACTAATGCACATCTCTATTTATCATATTCTTTTTCTTTTTTATGTCCTTTTGATCTATAAATGGTTTAAGCCTCCATAAGGGAGTGATTCAGAGACTTTCGAGATCATCCTCAAACAATATATACTTTATTCAGCACACAAAGTAATTCACACTTGAGCTGTGCAAAAATAAAAACAATTAAAGTGAAGATAAACTTTGCTGAATAAAAGCCCGTTTTTTAAAAATACTATCAAAAACAGGGGCACTTTCATTCATCAAAGTTTACAAAGCAGCCATTTTGTTTACAAATTTACCTCTCTTCACAACCGGAGCAGCTTCTCCTGCCCAGAGATCCTCTCTTCACACGTCAGCAATGACTAATCCGGCTTACTCCAATCACGGCATGGCCTCAGACAATGTTTGCTATGGGGGGGAAAGCCGTGATTGGAGGAAGCTGGATTTGTCATAACTGACGTGTAAAGAGAGGATCCCAGGGCAGGGGGAAGCTGCTCCGGCTGTGAAGAGAAGAAAGGTAAGTTTTTAAACAAAACGGCTGCTTTGTAAACTTTGAGGAATGAAAGTGCCCCTGTTTTTAATAGTATTTTTAAAAACCGGGCTTTCAGTCATCAAAGTTTACCTTCACTTTAACTTTAATATGCTTTAATAAAAATACAATAATATTGCATGGCATAGCATCCAAATGTATGACGTTTTACACATTTCGTGCCCCCTATTGGAGATTATTAATAGACTGTTAGTGCATTGTAACTACTCCTATTTAAAGTAAAACCAAAATTAACTTTTTCAGGGACCTTAAAGCAACTGCTACTAGGGGGCGCAAAATGTCTCAAATGTCATACAACTTATTGTTTTTATTTTTGCTCACCTCAAGTGCAAATTACTTTGTGTGCTGAGTGCTGGGTTTAGTGGAAAGATCCATCACTGTAATATGCACCCTCAGTTTGGAGTTACAGACACTTCCGTGATTGCGGAGCTGGTCGTAGCCTGAAGCCACAGTGTGTGAAACCTGAATATATAATTTATTCTTTCACATATGCATGGTGTACACTAATTCTATGTTTTGCTCAAAATAATATAAGTAAATACTCCCTAATCTGTTTTAAACTGTATCATGCATAAGTATCAAGACCCTTGAAGAAAAGGTAGATAACTGCATACGTTGCACTTTAGTGGCTTATAAAAGCCTATAATATAGCTATTATGGTACCTATTATTTAGGAAAAGCAATGACTGCAATCATGTGGACATTTAAACTAGCTAAAGAGAAACTTAAAAATAGAAGATTAACCCCACTTAAAGATTCAGTTGATTTTCTTATCACAGATGATGAAAAAGCAGTTTTTTTCTTGTGAGATTGTTATAGCTTTATCAGACTTGCACAGAAACATAATGAATTCCTACAATTGTTGGACTGGGTTTGTCTGAAACATATAATGAGCTCTAAAACTAGCCCTATACTCCAATTCCTTATGCTAACCTTATGTTAGATTAGACTTATTGGCCATCATATTCTTGCACCACAATAACTTCTAAAATACAGTATCATATGAGATGCAGAGGGCACAGGATACACAAAGGGGCTCAGTAATAAAACTGCACTATATTGTTTCATCTTTTTCTTCTGTGGTGTTTAAGAACTGAAAAAGTAAAACCATTGCATTTCAATTGGAAATGGGGCATTGAGAACAAATTGTTATATATCCTTTGTAAATTGATACAAGGTTTTGTATACAAATTTTTATTAAAGGGATACTCAGTTTTTCTATCATATATAGGAAAGAGCATTAGTTAAACATATTAAAGGGACATAAAACTCAAACATTTTCTTTCATGATTCTGATAGAGCATACAATTTTAAACAGCTTTCCAAAGTACTTTTATTATCAATTTTTCTTTGTTTTCTTGTTATCCTTTATTGAAAAGGAGGAAGGTAAGCTCAGGAGTGTGCACGTGTCTGCAGCACTATATGGTAGCAGTTTTGGAACAATGTTATACATTACCAAGAACACTAGATGGCAGCACTATTTCCTGTCATGTAGTGCAGCAGACATGTCCATGCTACCTATCTGGATATCTGTTTAACAAAGGATAACATGAGAATGATGAAAATTTGATAATAGTAAAAGTAAATTGAAAACTGTTTGTTTTTTTTAAATTGTTTTCTCGATCTGAATCATGAAAGAAAACATTTGGGTTTCATGTCCCTTTCCAAAAAAAAGTTTTATGAAAAAAGCTAACAAGAAGTGCTCACTGGCTGGTAACTCATGAAGCGATACGTTGCTTTATTTACCACAAGAACATACATTGTTATAAAAAACAAAACAAACCTAATATACATTTTAAAACATTCTGTTTAAGATGGAACATAGAAACTAGGCAGGTGTAGTTGGGCCTGCAACTTGCACATTGCCTTTAAAGTGAATGTAAATTTTGATGCTAAAGTGCCCGGTTTTTAAAAATTTGATTAAAAACAGGGGCACTTTAATTCATCAAAATTTACATTTCACTCCTGTTGTGAAAAAAAAAACTTACCTTTGAATCTTGACAGCCGCTCCAGCTTCCTCCGCCCGTCCCAAGTCTCTTCCTGGGTCTAAAATGAGGCATCCGGCTTCCTCCAATCAAGGCGTTGAATCAGACACTGATTCCCCCCGAGGGGGGGGGGGGGGGAAAGCCCTGATAGGCTTCCCCCCCCATGACTGTCAGAAATGGCTTGCGACGACCTGGGGAAGCTGGAGCTGCTGTCAAGATTAAAAGGTAAGTTTTTTTTTTCACAACAGGAGTGAAATGTAAATTTTGATGAATTAAAGTGCCCCTGTTTTTAATCAAATTTTTAAAAACCGGGCACTTTAGCATCAAAATTTACATTCACTTTAACTATTGTTTTCAGATATTTTGTAGGGGGAAAACATGTTGGACAGGAATGTTGTCCCATGTGTCCACCTAAATGTTCTTTTGTATTGCAGATATTGTCACATCTGGTGTATTGCAAAAAGTGACAGTAATTTTGAGAGATCTCTTGGGTTGGCCCTGGTGTTGCTGAAAGAAATTAACATGGATAACATTTGGAAAGGCCCAGTAAAACAATTATAACCCCTGACAAACATTTTTTTCACTTTTTCCCCCATATATATTATTCTGATTAGACTGATCTCCACCAACCCCCCCCCCCCCAAAAAAAAAATAAAAAAAAAATGATTTTCTTCTTTTAGATGTTTTATTTAATATGGATGTTGTTCAGTCATTCTGATAATAATTTCTCATCTGAAAGGAAATTAAAATTAAGTTAAATTTTGCCACATACAAATTGCATATATAAGTTATACTCTGTATGGAGTGATAAATTCTGTATGTTTTTTTTTATAGAGTTATAATTGTATC
This sequence comes from Bombina bombina, assembly GCF_027579735.1. Taxonomy (NCBI): domain Eukaryota; kingdom Metazoa; phylum Chordata; class Amphibia; order Anura; family Bombinatoridae; genus Bombina; species Bombina bombina. The sequence continues at coordinate 447,383,744 of NC_069501.1, read as the reverse complement.
TATAGATTATATAGGCTCATATAAAAGGGACATGATACCCATGATTCAGATAGAGAAACTTTCCAATTTACTTCTATTATATCAAATTTGCTTTCTTCTCTATGTATCCTTTGTTGAAAATGCACTGCTGGGAGCTAGCTGAACTAACTTGGGTGAACCAATAATAAGAGGCATACATCTACACCCACCAATCAGCAGCAAGCTCCTCATAGTGCAGTGCTGCTCTTGAGCATACCTGGGTATGCGTTTCAACAAATGGTACCAACAGAATTAAACAAATTAGATAATAGAAGTAACCTAGAAAGTTATTTAAAATTGTATGCTCTGTATGAGTCATGAAATAAAAATGTCCTTTTAAAATAAAGTGTCTCCAAAGACATTTGTTTTAGCTATGTTTACCATAAACGTTATTGTACCAATTAACATGAACTTACATTAACACACTCTAAATTCAGTTTTCTTCTTCTTATATATTTTACAAAAGATGCAAAAAAACAATCAAATATAGACAAATACAGAAATTATTGTTTATTTTACTCATCTTAATTGTAATACTAACTGTTACTATTTGAAATAACTTGTGTATTGCAAGAAATACAAGTGAATTTGTTTGTTTTATACTGTACATATCTATTTAAAGCAACACTAAACTCAGCATTTAATCTATCAACCGTAAATGGAGAGGAAAAATATTAGTGCTATTGTGTGTAAACATCGCTCGAGCGCAATCTATTTGCTATATTTGCAATGCATTTGCTTCAATTTTTGAGCTCATATAACAAGTCCAATTTTTTTTTATCTCTCGAGCGATAGTCTAACATCTACATCTGTATGTTGGATAGCTGGGGGTGCACTAAATTCTCAGATAATAGACTTCTATGGGGGCGTGCAGTACAAATTATGTCAGATATCACTCAAGACGATGGCTCATAAGTAGTGAAGTTCTCCATGTATTTCTGTGCTATTCTTATATGTCTTAAAAAGAACAACATTTTACAGGGGTGTTATGGATTGTGCTTAAGAGCAACAACCTGGGCTACATTTAGCCACCAATCAGCAAGCGCTACCCAGGTGCTAAACCAAGAATGGGCCGGCCCCTAAGCTTACTACACTCCTGCTTACATTCCTGAGATAATAGGAGAACGAAGAAAAATTGATAATAGGAGTAAATAAGAAAGTTGCTTAAAATGGCATGCTTTATCTAAATCATGAAAGATTTTTTTTTTGTTTCATATCCCTTTAAGGCACCTCTTGTAATATGATTGCAATGAGCCTGTTAATATGGGAGCTTTCCATTAAAAGTATAGGGCACAGTAATAATGGCTTTACCGATTTATTACATGAGTAAAATATGAAATTAAGATGTTTCAGTTATATAAACTTACCAGGTACACACACAGGAAGCTTTGGTGACCAATGCAATTTCCAAGAAAATTTACAGATGCTTCTGTCACTTCCATGCATAGCAAAACCAGGATCACACTGTACTTTGACAGTATCCTTCCAGGTGAAGGAGTGACCGACTATTTCAGGAATATACTCCTTTCGATTTTTAAGAACTATTCTTCCATTTTCAATATCTGGATAAGGACAGTCCTTCACTAGTTAAAAAAAAAAAAACATGAAAAGGTCAAACTAATATACTGTACACCAAATATTTGTGTCAAACATGAATACAAAAAAAAATAAAAAGAGAGAACATTTGAGTTTATCAAACGATTTTGCTGTCCCGAAAACCCACACTAAACAATTTTTTTCTTGTTTTTGCCTCACTGTGGGAGGTCAAGGAAAATTTTTACACCACCGCAATACAAGGGTTCATTGATTTGTTATATAATTAAAAAACATTTGGGGCATGATTACATATGAGGCGACGTCGGTTTTTACACGGTTTTGGTATCACATATAAATGCAGCACGTATATTTCACCCGTCTTCTGCAATTTTTACTCCCATAAGCTAGCATAGGACCACATTGCAAATAGGTATCACATATTCAGCGCAAGGACTTACGCGGCAAAATGGAGAAATTTTACTCCATTTTCACCTCGCCATACATAGGCAGGTGCAGCAATCCTTGTGCTAAAAATGCGAGCACCGTGACTCCCGTAACTGCCTGAAAATGACTAACAACTAACGCATGTGCAATATCTATCTACCTCCTGAAAATAACTAACACCTAATGCATGCACAATATATATCTACCTGTCAACCGCAATCCCCCACCGTAATAACTAATAAAGTATATTAACCCCTAATCCGCCATTAACCCACATCGCAATAAACCTTATAAAGTATATTAACCCCTAATCCACCATTAACCCACATCACAACAAACCTGATAAAAGTATTAACCCCTAATCTGCCAAACCCACAAAATGCAATAATCCTGATAAATCTATTAACCCCTAATCCACAAAACCCACACAACTCAAATAACAAATTAAATTACTAAATCCCCTAACCTAACACCCCCTAGTTATAATTAAAATAAAAAAGCTAAATTTACTTAAAAATAAAAAAATCTATATTTAAATTAATCTAAGATATACAAGCCATTTATACTAGCCCGTATGCATTCCTCAGAATTGCAGGTTATCAATCCAAGAGAATAAACATCCACAACGGCACCAGGCAGGGGTGCCCATTATCGCCCTTGTTATTTGCCATATGCATTGAGCCTCTAGTCGTTAGCATTAGAAAATATGAAGACATTGCTGGCATAATGGTAGGTAAAACTGTACACAAATTGTCTTTATTCGCAGATGACATTATATTAACAATCAGCAAACCCCTACTGTCGCTACCAATTTTATATGACCTTCTACTAAATTTTGGAACCTTATCTGGTTATAAGGTAAACAAAGACAAATGCGAGGCGATTGAGATGCATCTCCCTAATCATACAAAAAAACTGTTAGAAATAAACTTTAACTTCAAATGGGCCACTCAAGCAATCAAATATCTTGGAGTCTTAATTCCATATAATTTAAGAGATTTGTATAAACTTAACTATTCCCCCCTTTATAAATATCTTATTAAAGAAATGAAAACTTTGGGCACATACAAGATATCATTCTATGGGAAAATGATGGTTAGCAAGATCGTAATACTCCCAAAACTTTTATATCTGTTTAGATCACTTCCTATTAATATTCACTCAAGAGATATCAAAGAATTTCAAAAACATGTCCTGAAATTTATTTGGTCTAATAAAAAGGCTAGGATCAATAGGAATACCCTCTTAAAACACAAAGGGCAAGGAGATTTGGGAGTACCTGATCTTCAGATTTTTTTTTTTTTTTTTTTTTTTTTTTTTATAATTTTTTTATTGAGGTATGTTGAAAAATTACAAAGTACCATTCGCAGATGGTAAATAGCAGACATCATGCGATATACATATTAATCGTCACAACATGGAGACAGGTAATCACTCACTTATATAAGTATATAATAACCTTAGATTTTCATAGAGAAAGTCCCCCTGTAATACAGCATAAAGTCACAAACAGTGATTTCCCTCTATGAAGAATTGAGGCCTCTCTTGGACCCCCTGAAAAGAAGAGTGTTAGACATTACAGGGAATTTTGAGGGGAATTAACAAAGAAAAGAACAAAGTGGGCCACTTTTGGACCCCAAATGCAAGCAGCCGGTATATAAAAGAGTATATTTTAAATGCATTTGATGCGGATGTGGATCATATAGAGATGTGAATGCTTAATAAGAAAAAGGAGTCAATACTTTAAACTCTTACAGGAACTCTATAAACATAAAAAACTTTTAGTTCAAGTAATAACACTGACAGTAGGAGACAAACAGGCCCAGAGTAAGTTTGTGCTGTTAGGTAGAGGGGGGGGCACACCCCTACATCTAGTTGGAAGACCGCATACATTATTACATGGCTAGGTATATATGTATAAAGGGTTGTAATAAGTTCCAGACCTCAGAGATTATTGTACTAGGGTGATGAGCATACTATCCTAGGGTCACCAGCTAACACTCAATTAAGGGGCAATTGTGCCGAGTTTTACCTCCTGGTACATATAACTATGAAGACAATTCCGAGAACACTAGTACCTATAGACTGGGATATTTAGCTCCATATTGTCTAGCTGTACTATATATTGGGCAGCAAGGTGAACCACAGTGCAGGAGTTAAATAAGTGGGTTATGCAGGTATTTTAACTAAGCTTCTAGAGCTGAAGTATATATAAATCTCACTGCTATTGGAAGCAACATGCAGGGAAGTACTAATAGTGCTATTGTCAACCACAACCAGTATTGCCCTTAGTGAATAAAACTGGGAAAGCATTGACACTTTTGTAAGTAGATAGGTAGAGCTTTACTCCCCTCTAGTGGAGAGGCTTGGTATCCGTGGTCAGATTTATACCTTTAAGTTGCATCCTCCTAATAGAAATATATTATGCAGGTAATTTAGTAATAACATACATAGGTGTTAAAATGTATATTCTAACCAGATGTCCCCTAGGTCTGTAACTTAAACATGTAGAAATCACAGTATGTAGGTATGTCTATGTAGAAGGCTAGAATAAGACCTAATATGGTTATACAACTATCTGACTCAGTCTGAGATATCTGGCATCTGCCTCAAAGTCTACCTTAACAAACTAAGATGTGAAATTGATAATACCCTGTACAGGCTAAGCACTCATGTCTACAGCATTAAATATCAGGGCCAGTGCTGGGACGCACATCGTGGGGGTGATTGTACAGTACATAACTATATACAGTGATTAAGCTAGATATGGCAGCCATGTATTTGAAGTTTAACAGGACATATATAGTTCCAGTTACTATGTAGAAAACCCTAATGCATGAAATCGGGGCACATCAGTTCAAGGGCTGCAACTCACAACTATTATAAGATATACCCCGCTTAGAAGCACAAGCAATCCCCACAGTCTCCATGTAACAAGGTGAGCTTGACCACAGTTCTGTAGGAGCGGCATGGTTGATCAGTTTTAGTCAGCTCAGTGACAGAGAGTCTCTGCATGTCCCTCATATATCTATTCTATTTGAAGTCTAGCCAGCTCACGCCAGCTTTACAACAAGGCAAACTGCCGCCCGGCAGCGCAACAAATATGGCGTCATAGACTTCACTCACCCCCTCCACACCGGTTAACCCAAAGGTTAGTTTTGCTGGCAATCCGGGTCTGATTTATGCATGATCCATGGTCCCCCTAGAAATGGCCGCACCGGAGATACTCAAAAAAGGTAAGCTGCGACCCAGAGGGAAGCCGCCGGCACATACCGCTAGGATCCCAGCAGGAGAACAGTGGGGTCCTCAGTAGATCAGGCCACCCTGCGGCTTGGAAAAAGAGGCCATCTAGCGCAGTCAACTTTGGGGACACGGCACTCTGCGTCCAGGTCGGCGATGGAGCCACGGCCTGCCGGGTATTCTTTAGGATGTGGGACTCTGATGACTTCACATCAGAGCTCGTCTCCATCAGCAAGTGCGCTGAGTCTGCTGTCTCCCACTCCAGATCGCACGGGCTTGCAGTGAGACCCTGTGGCACATCGGCAGTATGGGCCCTGTACATTTGAGCGTGCGGTTGCAAAGGAGGAACGTCCATGTCCCTCGGCTGACAGCAATCTGCAGGCTCCGTGAGTAAAGTAGTATGGTGAGTTTCATCAGTGAAAAGCAGCCTGCTGAGATCCTTCAGCAGCAGCTCATAGGATTGTTTGATCGCGGTCTCCACTGCGCGCTCCCATGGGCCCACTGCTTCCAAGTCATCCATAATAGAATCTTTTCTCTCATTTTCTTTATTTTTTAACTCCTCAGACAGTGGAAGTATTCTGCTGTAGTAGTAAGTAGTACTACTCGTAACCCCAGTCTCCTAGGGGGGGGAATATGCGGCAGCCCCGGTTCCACAGACCGACAAACACTGTGTGAGTGCAGCAGCCTGTAGAGCATAGGCAGAGATTAATCCCGAAAGATCCTCCCAGTGTTGACAGAATCTTCAATCTAAAAGTAGTTAGCTGGGTTTTAGCTATGAAGTAAGCTCAGTTTTAGAGAAAAGCAAGATAATTATCGTGTAAAACTCCAAAGAAGAGCCAGGAGCTCCCTCAAGACACGTCTTGCCGCTACAGCTGTAGGCTCCGCCCCCCTTCAGATTTATTTTAATGCAGCTAGACTAGCACAAGCAGCACAATTATATAACTCTAAAAGCGATTTAGCATGGGTCCAATTACAAAGTGAAATGTTAAACCTCAATCCAATCTATCGGATGTTCTGGACACATAAAAAAGACAGACTGGGTTCCTGGACAAAATACGTATCGCTGGCACATACCTTGGGCTTATGGGATAACCTCCCAAAAAAATATATAATCTGATTCCTAAGGGATCACCCCTGACATCTTTGTTTGTATTCTTGGATAGCTATAGAAATCAGACTAGCGAAATCTGGGCCAATAAAAGCTTATATAGAATAGCTGACACACTGCGAGGTACAGACGTCCTCTCATTTGAACAATACAATGACCTCACACCCTCCACACCACACTCCTGGTTTCACTACTTTCAGCTAAAGTCCAGAATAGACGAAGTCCATAGACCTGGGAATCCATACATTCCCACACTATTTGAAAAATTATGTAGTTCCGTAACTAGAGTTAGAGGCTCAATTATTAGTCTATATAAGTTCCTAGGTTCAGGGCATTTACCAGAGACTTCTTCCCATTTTTTAAACTTCATTAAAAAATGGGAAGAAGAAGCCAACCTCTCTAAAGATATTAAGGAATGGGCAGACATAATTCAAAAAGGCTTGGCTTGCTCCATCAGTGCAAACTTGAAAGAAAACTATATAAAGGTTATATATAGATGGTAGATCCACCCGGGCAGATTCAAACACCGTCACGCAGACACAAACATCACCTGTCCACCCCGCACTTTTCGGGCACTCCCACATGTGGATGTAGGTACATCCACATGTGGTGGGAGTGCCCGAAAAGTGCGATGGTGTGGGTAGCCACTTCTGAGCTACTGAGTGAAATATTTAATAAGCAGATTGTACTAAACATGGTACTCCTACACTTTCCCATTATGGGCCTTTTGAGACACTCCTTAAAACTAGTAGGTATCACATGTACTGCTGTAAGAACAATTATAGCAAAATATTGGAAGACTTCGATCCCTCACTATAATGTTTTACTCAACAAAATTAAATTCTACCATCAAATGGCCAGCATTGCATCCTCTTTATTAGACAACAGAAATGAGTTCTTAAAGGTTTGGGAGGAATGGATAGTTTGGGAGGGTACTGTTAGAATGCAGACGAGAAGGAGTGTTGGAAACCAGGACTGTTAGGGAATAGATAAAATTATAGACAGGCCTCGCGAGTGTTCACCACAGACCCTTCTTCTTCTTCTCTCTCTTCTTTTCTTCTCTCCTTACTCTCTGACCTCTTCTCTTATCCCCCCCCCCCCCACTATTTCTACTGTTATTGTTACCTTGAAAATTCCTGAAGTTTGCCACTGTCTCAAATTATTGGACCACACCTGATAATCTTCATAGAATTGATCTGACGATAGTGTGCATTTTTTTTACATACTGCTATATTTGCTATGTCCACTGTCTTCAGTAAATTGTAAACGTATTTTACACCTTGTTAAGGTCCATTTGTTATTGCTACATTATCTGTTTTACTGGGAAAAACTTCAATAAAAAATATTTCAATATAAATTAATCTAAAAATAAAAAAGTCTAACATTACATAAAATAATAAACCAAATGATCAAAAATAAAAAAAATAAACCTAATCCCTATGAAAATAAAAAAAAAAGCCTCCCCAAAGTAAAAACACCCCCTAATCTAATGCTAAACTACCAATAGCCCTTAAAAGGTCCTTTTGTATCGCATTGCCCTAAGTTAAACAGCTTTTATCTTAAAAAATACTAAGTCCCCCCTCTAACAGTAAAACCCCCCACCTGTTTGTCATTGGCTCACCTAATGTTTTCACCTAGCTCCATAGAGAACATTGCTCTCCTCCAACAAAGGATATCAAGAGAAAGAAGTAAATCTGATATAAGAAAATTGTATGCTCTATCTGAATCATGAAATAAATTAGGGTTATGTCTATTTCTCATATTTATTTTATGACATTTTTGCTGTGAAGAAGAGGCCTGTTATTTCTGCAGACACAAATTTACAGTTTTAAGAACTACAAAACTTATCATATGTAATAATATCTTCTAGACAGAGAAAATGCCAAAAATAATCTGACAGAAACCTCTAAGAGAGCATGGTGTTGTGAATAAATTAATGGAATTAATTTACCAAAAATTAAATATTACATTCATGAATAAACAGCCTCATGCTACATAATTAAAAACTAATAATTATGGGGGGCGGAGCTCACTGGCAGACAGAGCAGACGTGTTTTCATGGAGCTCCTCTGCTCTAACTAGCTAAACATGGGCAAATATACAATTCACAGACAGCTTACACCTTTAACCCCCCCAGAGACTGAGAGTAATCAAGTTTGCTGACTATGCAAAGAACAAACCTATAATCTGTCGACCTTTGGAGCTATCTTAGAGGCATTACAGTTTGAGGCCTAAATTATCTAACGAAGCGGTGTGGATATGACTCCCCCTAACATTTTATGAAGAATCCTGTCCTTAATACCCACTAAATGGAGCTGGAAGCTGCGCTGCACAGGTTCGAGGACCATGTATGTGAGAGCCTGAAAGATCATTTTTCAGAAATTAACTTATTACTTACGCAACTCCTTGATCAGTTCCCCACTACATACGACAGGCAAGATGGCGGCGACAAATCAGGAGCCACTACGGCTACTGGTATGCACTTCCTACATATCCTTGAACTCACTGTCCCTCTGAAAGCAGATGCTGTTCCAACAGAAGTATACAGGCATCCTTACGATTCGAGCAGTGAGAAGCTACAGCATAGCCTGAGAGTGCTGGGTTCGGGATTTACTAGACCGAATCCTAGGTCAGTTGAGGACATGGAACTGCGAGCCTACCTGGAAGATCCCGTGAGAGTGATACCACATAAGCTGACTTACGGAGCTGACTTGGATTTTTCGCCTCCCAGCTGGGTAGATATATGCAACCCATTAGCCTTATACCGCGGAGACGCTGTGCGGAGCCTTTTTGCCCGGTCACATGGTCCCCTTGTTCCAGGGCAGCTGTTAGGGTCTGGAGCAATTTTGGCCACAGGCGTTGGCTAAAGAACAGCTATTGTAGATCTTCACGGCAGCTTTGATTGTCTTGTGGGGTTCATGAGAGGAGATTCCTTTGCTTATGCCACAAGCCATTTTATGACACCCTGCACACTGAATACAACATATGTATACATACACTAACTGACCTATATTAAAGCACAGGTCCTTATCGCCAAGGCAGATAACAGCAGACATGGTTCCAACAGATGGTTAATGGCTTTAGGAGATATTTATGATGACTTTCATGTCGGATGCAGCTATCTCCCCAGTCAGTTTGGGACTTCTATTTTAATCTCGGCTTTTTCTCTGCTAGTTACTTTCCCCTACTAGAATCTCTGTTACATATTCTGCCTAAATACAGCAGGTTATATATCCCACATCTGCATATTGTAATGTTCAAGGGTCCTGTTTATTATATGTTTGGTTAGCCTTGCAATCTCCCTGCACCCAGTTATAGCAACTACTCATATGCTTCACCTAAGATATTAGCTCTCACATGTTTGTTTATTTATATAATATCCATACAGCTTCCGATGTAAATGTTTATTTCATAGCTTTAGGTCTACTGGAAATTAATATAGCAAAAGGTTGGTCAGAATAGCAGTGAGTAACAATTAAAGTAAGATGTTGAGACAATGGTGAGGATAGAGGTTACTATATATAACAGATCTTGATTTCTCTCAGCCCAACTCTCGCCAAATGTTTCATTTCTGACTGTAATGTTAGATGACTCTACTGATGTTAGAAATTGGATGGTCAGCTCTGTCCAGGGCCGCCATCAGGGGGTGACAGGGGTGACTCCTGTCAGGGGCCCAATGGGCTAGGGGGGCCCGATGAGGCAAGAACTAAAAAAAAAAAAAAAATTTTTTTTTTTTTTTAATTTTGGCAGCCACCAGTGGGTACTACAGCAGAGTACTAATTGAGCATGGGAAATGTTATTACAAGGAGTAAAGTATTAGCATTTGAGAGGATTTCTGAGTGTGCACTAAACCGCTATGCACAGTGTGAGACAGACTTGGCACTTTGTTTGTAGAGTGTGTGCCTGAGTCAGAACGGCTGATCACTTTCATTTGCAGAGGAGGAAGGAATTACTTAGCAAATGTTTTTTATTTCTTTGTGCAATTTAAGATTGTAACTTTAGTGTGGTAGTAGTTGTATGGTGGGGCCAGGGGTCCATAAAAACACATTTTTTTTTAGCAGCAGTGTATTTATGATTATTTGACAATGCTGTAGAAATTCTATATTTAAAACCATGCAGAAATGTTTCCTCCTCAATACACAAATGATATATATTACATTCCAGTTTACTGCCCCTTTATGCAAGGACTTTCCAGATACAAGGAGGCATTTTATCTAAGATTTTTACATCTGCATAACATGTTATACTCTCAGACTTAGATTGCTCAGTGTTGGAAATGAGACAGGTTAACTTAAAACTGTTCAGTTTACTCTACAGCTGACTTAATTTTGAAATGCATACCAACAAGCTTAAAACCTGCATTTAACCAGATCTAATGGTATGAGTACCACAGCTTATGGTTCCACCAAGACCATATAGAGTACAGCATTTTCAAAATCCACAAGTACAGCTGACATATGGGAACATTTGTACGCTATATTTGAAGTGGTGCTCTTGGTTGGGGAAAATGGGGAAAATATGAAACAAACATATGTCAACCTTTTAAAAGTAATTTTCTTCATCTAGCCATCTACCCAGATCATTATTGTACAATTTTGAATTCACAGAATTATTTTTGATTGCACATTTACAAATATGATTCTTTAAAAAGTGATCTCTTAATTTCTGCATTTTTTTTATCATGCATGTCACACACTGTTGATTTAGGGGATGCAAGGTGCATAAATGTTTCCTCCTGTGAGTGTTTCTGTGGGTGTCTGTGTTTATGTCTTTGTGCTTTGGTTTGTGTCTCTATGAGTGTGTATGTATTTTTTTTTCTGTTGGTATCTCTGTGAGTGTGGGTGTGTATGTATTTGTGCATTTTCTGTGGATGTCTGTGAGGGTGTGTGCATATGTCTTTGAGCTTTTTCTATGGTTGTCTCTGTGAGGGTGGGCGTGTGTTTGTCTTTGTGTATTTTCTCTGGATGCCTCTGTGAGGGTGGGTGTGTATGTCTGTGTTTTTTGTGGATGTCTCTGTGAGGGTGTTTGTGTATGTATTTCTGTGTTTTCTGTGTAGGTCTCTGGGAGGGTGTGTATTTTCTGTGGGTGTCTCTGTGAGGGTGTGTGCATGTCTTTCTGTGTCTTCTGTGGGTGTATCTCTGTGTGTGTATGTCTTTGTGTGTTTTCTGAGGCTGTCTCTGTTGGTGTTTCCTTGGGTGTATGTGCAAGTTTGAGTTTGTGTGTGTGTGTGTGTGTCCATTGTCTGTTCCTTTTTAGGACATTTTGACCTTACTACTGATTATTCACATCTTTCTACAGACTTTGAGACTAATGAGACCTTTCCGGAAGTCACCAATCTACCATTTAACCTTTAAATTATTAGGCAGTTCAGGGCCCTTCCTTTCAGCCACTGCATGCTGTTGTCATTATTTAGTTGGCATCTTCCTTTACAAAAAGATAATCAGAACTCCATATTTTGTTTTCTAAATCTCCTTTTTTACAAAACTGTAGTCTACCTCATTACTTGTCAGGTCAATGTAAACAATTGCTAAGTGTCTGTTTGGGTGAATGTGTCTGAGTTTCTTTGCGTGTTTGCTAGAGTGTCTATATGTGAATCCTTATGTGTGAGTGTGTGTTTCAGTGTATGTTACTACCTTTACAACATTTCCAAGTTTAAATAGACACTTAAGAATAAAGTGCATATACGTTTTAGTCACTTGGTCAAAAATTGCACATGTCAAAGGAGGGGGGGGGGGGGGCCCTGATCAATGGTTAAGTCAGGGGCCCCAAAATTTCTAGTGGCGGCCCTGGCTCTGTCTATATATGTGTTCATATCTGCGTGTAATTATATAAGCTGGGTATGATCCTTCTTACAGTTTCTTTATCATACTCGATGTTACCTAGCTTTATTTAACTGTATGTTATTTAGCTTTAGGCTGTGCTTATATTGGTCTTATGCTGCTGACATCTCTTATGTTTACACCGGTTATACCCATATATACATATGTGTACATTATTCATCCATACAGTAGCACGGCATGTAACATCCAGCTCTACCTATGACACACTCATTTAACTATTAGTGATACGACCTGATCTCCCTACACATCCCTTTATGTTTCAATGCAATTGGTAAGAGGAGCTCTGTAACATATTAGATGATAACTTGTTCTATTTAAAATATTAACCCTGTCGGTGTTTAGAAGACTTATCTAGTTGGATGGGCATATTTCCCACTACTACTGAAGTTCAGGCTATAGAAGGAGTCCATAATACCTAAGCTCTTTCACATAGTGAGGCCTGTTCACTTAAAATCTATGTGAGGATAGCAATACCTTTGCTGGAAAATAGTATAGATATGCTAAGACAACTTCAGGGCAGTAGCCGACCTACATGAATCCCCTCGCTTCCACAATCGTGCTGTCTGCGGCCGGGACAGTATGGTACAGCTTTATCAGTGAATGTAGAATAACTTGCACTACTAAGTCACTCAGCTCATGCCTATTAGAATTTATAGATCCAGCTTTCTATGCTACTACTCCTCCATCATATTCAGGCTCCTCAAAATTATCCTCACCTAAACTACATACCTTAAGACATTCACAACTGTTTGGTGGGTTAATGGATTACGGCACATGTCTGTCTATTTATCTGATACACTAGCCTTATGGTCTACTAGCTCAGATTCTATGTCCTACCAAAATGACGAAGCTATACATACATATTCACATTCTAATAGCTCCATTATACTCCTTTTCTCTTTTTCCTATATATTGCCCTACACATCTTATTACACAATAGGTCATATTTTCGGTCTTAGCTTAGCTTTCATTAGAGATTCCTTACCCAGCCTATATGAGGGTCCCACAGGGGTCTATCAATTTATCCTTGTAAACTTACCAGCCTCCTGGTTCTAACTGGGCTCCATTTTATTTATCCCTTCCAGTTATAGTGTTTATTTATCACATCTCTATTAAGCCCCCCGGAGGGACATCACCCACCACTAGCACCTTATTTGTTCCAACACAAACAGACATCTGAAGTACTCACCAGGTTAAATAGAGAACAGATAAGTCCTATTATATTACTCAAGATAACCCTGCCCTTTCCTTTTAATCACATACACAGTAAAGTACCCCTTCTGGGATCCACTTTCTATGCCATGTAATACGACCTATATTTATTCCCTCCACTTAACTACTCTAAAATCTCAAATAGCTCCGCTTCCCCCCATCCCATTTCCCTTCCCCTTCCCCTTCTTTTTATTAATTAGAGAGGCTCTTGCCCGCTGCACTCTTTTCCTCTCTTCTTATATACTATGGTCCAAGAGTGACCAAACCAAAAAGCTAACCCCCCACTTGCCTCAATCCTATTTGCATAGATAACTTTATGAAACCTATCTCTAGCAAGGAAGGGATCATTTACCCTATTTATATAACATAAAACTGAGGTTCCATTACAAAACTCATCAAGTTTCTATTGACATACAAACCAACCATGTTCGGAATATCACTCCCAACTTCACATTGTAGATTCCTTTATTCCCACATAGATAGTTGGAATTTTGGACATAGCTATATATATTCCATGGACACAGTATTTATAACCTTCCAGAAATGCTCAGACTCTTTGACCGGAGTTCTTACCTCTCAACTACTCAACTATACTAAGGCTTTAATAATGTATGTCTCAGTATCACCATGTTATTATTGTTTAAAGATGATTCTTGTTTGTAACATTTTTTCACAACCTCAATAAAAACTATTTAATAATAAAAAACTAATAATTATTTTTTTAGAATGATTAACCTTTGGATTATATTGTAACTTAAATATCTTATTTAGAGGAATAGTCTAGTCAAAATTAAACTTTCGGGAATCAAATAGAACAGGCAATTTTAAGCAACTTTAAAATGTACTCCTATTATTAATTTTTCTTTGTTCTCTTGGTATCTTTATTTAAAAAAGCACCTGGGTAGCACTGAATAGTGTCTAAATGTAGCCACCAATCAGCAAGCGCTATGCTTAACCAAAAATGGGCCAGCTCCTAAGCTTACATTTAAATAAAGATACCAAGAGAACGAAGAACAATTGATAATAGGAGTAAATTAGAAAGATGCTTAAAATTGCATGCTCTATCTGAATCATGAAAGTTTAATTTCAACTAAACTATCCCTTTAAATAAAAAAAAATATTGATTTCTATTCACCCTGCATAGAACTACTTCTCAAGATGTTTTGTCACCCTACTTTTGCTGCCTTAGGCACAGGCTTATTTGGAATAGACCAAAGTATGGCTCTAATTTCACTTCATAAAAGATGTTTATTATAAATTTACTTTGATTCAGTGGTGCTACAGCAGCTTTTGGTGCTTGTTAAAGAGGAGGTGCCTTGTTTTTAAGATATCGTTTTATAGAAGTGTTTGTAATAGATACAATGAAAAAGCGTTTAGTCTCTTAGGTTTGATGTCGGAGCAGTGGTAAATCAATATTGAAAGACCATATTTTCTGTCAGGCATATGAACGAGCACTACTGAAATATTTGCAAGAACAAAGGTTAAAAGGACATTAAACTTCAGGACACTGAATGGCTACTACATGGTGGTGTTTTTACTTCTGTGTCTGCAGCTCTCTTTAGAACCTCTCTCTTATATTAACCCTTTAGAAGTGCTTGTTGGATTGGCCTACCAGGACACCAGGAGATTTCCCTGTGGGCTGCAGTAGCTGGGACTGGTCAGCTACAATTTAAGGGGGTGGGGCTGATGGTGAGGTGATGCAGCTTTATCACCTATCTTCTTTTTCTCCTCTGAGCTTTCTGTGTATTAAGATCACAAAGTATTTCCTTATACATTTTGTTTTAGACCAAGTATCTCCATTCATTGGTTTCTAGTGTCTAGTTAAGTCACACTGTGAGACAGATATCGAGGGAAGGAATTTCCCAGTAATCCCCTTGAGGAAAAATATTGTGTACATTCTATGGAAAATAATAAGGCTCTGCATTTTCATACAGGTTGCTTCCAGCAGACACAATACGGAGCTTTACATTCTTGGATAATTTCACTGATCTGTGAATATGCCGCAGGATGCAAGAGTGCCTTAACTCTAAGATGCCCAGTATGAAGATGTGTAGCTAGACCAACAGGCATCAGTAAGGTTTTAAAATAAGATAAGGGCTTGGTAGAGAAAAAAACAATAGCATGGCGATTAGTAACCATACAATTGTAGTTGAGCCCAGCAGTTTAAAGTCCCTTTAAGTTAAAACTACGTAAATTTACTTTAAAAGAAGCAGGAAGTGGATTTGTATGTTCTACTTATCTCCAAGGACAGCTTGCTTGCTGCTTGGTACGGACCAGTAGTGCATTGCCTGCCCTGGGCAGAGCATAATGTGATTAATGTCATTCCAATCCATTACAAAAAAATAATTTGCTTGTAATAAGTGTAACATAGTATTTTTGGATCTATCTAATTCAACAGCCATTCCCTCTTGACAACCAGTTTTTGCCTATTTCACATGGCTTTAAGGTTAGTTGGTAGTTATCTTAGTTGATGACTTGAACCAGTAATGTGCAGCAGGTCAGAAACTGGAAAAAGGGAAGGTTCTCAATATAAGCAGGCAGCTGGAACATAACCACAAAGACAGAAGGAAAAATAGTAAAATATTCTAGAATAGAAGTTGTTTCCAAGAGCTGGCCATGGAATTCTGTGATGTTCTAGAGACGTGGTTGGCATTTTTCAGCTACACCTTGTTCTAGCATGTGGAATTCATAAAGACTCAATGGGCCCCATTTATCAAACACCAGATGGACAAGGTTCCCATCCAGGAATTGCATGTGCAGTCACAACTTCTGGTCTTGCGCATCCAATTGGATGTGAGCAGGCCTTTGCTGATGTGAGTTTTTTGTTTTTACTTTTATTTGTTTTTAACTTTTCGATTTTAAAGTTCTCTTTTTTTGCATATGTCATGGTAGACTGCTTTATAGAGCACATTTTTTTCTTCTTCTTTTAATCTGTTTGTGCTGTAAGGTTTTGAGAGCCTTTTTGTAATGTCGGTGTCATTCGCAGTGGAACTTATATGTGTAAAGAGGTTGACACTTTTGAGATGGATGTGGCTTCATAGATTTTAATAAAGCTTAACTTGTAACTCATAACTATAACTAGGGGTGGGTACAAATCTTTATTAATTGTACAATTTTCGAGCTGCAATGTTGCAGTATTTTTTTTGTTTGTTTATATTTTGCTTTGTGGGCAGAGCCAGATTTATAATAAGGCAGAGTAGGTGCAGAATAGGCATGTGCCTACAGGTGCCATCCAAAGAGGAGTGTCTGTCTCTGCCTATTATAAATACCGTTCACCGGGCGACCTTAAAGGGACAGTCTAGTTAAAATTAAACTTTCATGATTCAGATAGGGCATGCCATTTTAAACAACTTTCCAATTGACTTTCATCATTAAATTTGCTTTGTTTCCTTGGTGGTATTTTTCAAAAGCTAAACCTAGGTAGGCTCAAACTGATTTCGAAACCGTTGAAAACCGCCTCTTAGCTCAGAGGATTTTGAAAGTTTTTCACAGTTAGACAGTACTAGTTCATGTGTGTCACATAGATAACATTGTGCTCACTCCTGTGGAGTTATTTAGGAGTCTGCACTGATTGGCTAAACTGCATGTCTGTCAAAAGCACTGCGACAAGGGGAAGTCTGCAGAGGCTTAGATACAAGGTAATCACAGAGGTAAAACCTATATTAATATAACCGTGTTGGTTATGCAAAACTGGGGAATGGGTAATAAAGGGATTATCTATCTTTTTAGTGTAGACTATCCCTTTAACTAAGAAGCAGTACGCATGTGCGGGGGAAGTCATGCTTGTGGCGGCCTTAACAAAGATGGCCATGCACACTCACAGTGCTGTTATGTCACTGCTGGCAGCACTTTTAGTTAAGTAGTTAAGGGTACTGGCCCAACGATGAACAGTGTTTTTTTGGGGGGGGGGGGAGGGCGTGTAAGGCACTTCAGATTTTGTTGCCTACAGACACCTGGCTGTAAATCCGGCCCTGTTTGTGGGGCAGGTCACAGGAATTCTTATTTGTCAGTGAGCATTTTGTCCCAACATACGTACATATCCTATTATTTCCAAAATCAGTTTTATCAGCTATTTTTTTAACCTTTGTTCATGCAAAAATGTTTAACATCCTTAAATATTGCATTTTCATATGCAAATCCATTCTTTTAGTTTTATTTCTCTTTAACGCAGCACCAATATCAGACTTAAGCAACTGATATATCCTTAAAGGGATATCAAAGCGAAAATGAAAATTCCATGATTCAGATAGAGCGTGCAATAAAATAAAAGAACTTGCCTATTTACCTCTATCTGCAAATTTACTTCTTTCTCTGTCAATGTAATGTAGATGGTATTATCAATCAATCTATATACCTAATCGATCTATGTGATCATTGTTCAGATATTACTTAGCATTTATTGTTTCATTTATAGCTTTTAGCATTGTAGTATTATGAAGTGGTAAAGGGACCTGAAACCCAAATTATTTCTTTCATGATTCAAAAAGAGAATACAAGTTTAAACAATGTTCCAATTTACTTCTGTTACCTAATTTGCTTCATTCTCTTGGTATTCTTTGTTGAAGAAACAGTAATGCACTAGGTGAGCCAATAATACGAAGCATATATGTGCAGCCACCAATCAGCAGCTCCTGAGCCTACCCAACAAAAGGATACCAATAGAACAAAACAAATTTGATAATAGAAGTAAATTGGAAAGTTATTTAAAATTGTATGCTCTCTCTGAATCATGGAAGATTTTGTTTGTGTTTCATGTCCCTTTAAATAATATGTGGCTATGGAAGTGCTTTTGCTAGACAGATATCACGAGCAACAGCTACATACTCTATGGCTATAGTACAATGGGAAGTAAAAGAGTATAGTGTGGAACCATTTGATAGATAAGATTAAAAATATATTGTGACCTTTATGATCTGTCGCAATACTGCATAAACTGTCTAACTTTAGGGAACTTTATAGCTATTGATGTGAGAAAAGTGTGTGAAGGTATAAAAGACTTAGCAAATGGTTTAGGGACGTGGTTATCAATGTCTGGTGATAATCAGCAGATGAACGCTCGCTGTATATATTTTGTCTGTGTGTGGTAGTATGAGTGCTACAATATTCATGTTGGGTAGCTGAGGTGCATTCTTTCCCTCATATAATACATTTTTAATATTGATTTCCATGTCTTATTTAGTACAGACACTACAGTAAAAAAATATTTTACAAGAGACAAACTAAGATGCCAGGGAGTCACTGCCACCTCAAAAATAGGCACTGGTGCCCTGATACAGAGTCCCCAAGACACCTATTGGTGCCCCCAACTTCGCATCACTGGCCGGCACCAGCCACACCTAACATTCAACTTTCTAGGCCTTGCAGCTGTAAAATACAAATCCAACTTTTATTGGATTATTATATAAATGTATAATCATATACATATACCCCCTATACACACACACACAAACACACACACACACACACACACACACACACACACACACACACATATATATATATATATATATATATATATATATATATATATATATATATATATATATATATACAGTTTATATAATACATACAAATGTATCAATTCCTGTCCTACAGGTATGGGTATATGAGAATATTTTCATTTATAACTTTAACCTTATTATTAGAAAGATATCAATGAAGAAGGCTAAGTATTGGCCCATCACTGACAACAATGACTATAACCAGTGTTTAGTTTTTAAAAAAAACACAAGATCTGCATCTCAACAAGAGGGAGGCAAGTGGAATAGATTAATAACTTACGACTCTGGCAGATGGGAACTCGGGGATGCCATTTCAAGTCAGGGCCACAAACTATAGTACTTTCTCCTTTTATACTGTACAAAAAACTGCACTTCACTTTCACAGCTTCCATCACTCTGTACCCTCTTTCTATTCCATCCTGGAAGTATAATGGTGTTCTTTCTTTGATTTCTCCATTAAACACATTAGGTTCAGGACAACTAACACCTAAAAACATAACAACAAAAAAAGGTATCAACTTTTTATTTTATGTTTTTAATACTGATTTTCGCAAGGATCATTATTGTGCAGGCAAAACTTAAAGATGAAAAACATGGTTATTTATCAAATTTAAACGGGCACTGTACTATAAAATTTGTTTCCCCAATGACTTGTTATACCTACTGCAGTTTATTAAATGTATGGCAAATAGTTTATTTCTGTATTTGAAATATATGTTTTTCTCATTAAAACCACCACTTAGGGCATGCCCATTACAATGGGCTGAGCCTGCAAATAAATGTGTGGGAGGATTGAATAAACACAAACAGTTATTTCACATACCCCCACTGGGAAATTAATCAGTTCTATTGTCTCTTACTTACATAGCTTTTCTACAGAGAAAACATTTGTTATTTATATTTTCATTGTAGGTGGGGATACTACAGGCCAAAGTAGCTATTTCAAATAACAAACACAGATAAAGTAGTTGTTTACAAACAATTAAATACATTCCAGCAGGTAAAATGGACCTTGTGGAAAAAAATGTACAATGTCCATTTAAAGATGCACAAGTTAACTACAATCAAGAATGCAAGTGGGGGTGGGGTGGTAAGGGACATAAGAATCTACCTTATTTATGTATTTATTTATAGAGCTCTAGCAATGTTACAATATAAACAAGGGACTTCTCTGCAAGTTCAGGGCTGCTGGTTCCTTTGAGGTTTTTGTTACAACATTAATGAATTGTGGGTGAACTCCCAGCATCCTCAAAGAAATATATGTATATGGTAACTCAGGCATCTGAGTTTTCACTTAATGTTAATAAATACTGAACTTCAAAGTCAGTGATGCAGGTTTATTTGCTCAGAAGACCCTATAACCATGAGGGATTTAAACAAAAGTGGAAGCTTGTTACAAATTCTCAATAGGGTGGGGAAATAGAGATACGTTGCTATGTAAAAAAATGACATGCACTAATTTGTTTGTATCACTGACCATAGTTAAAGGGGCACTAAATATGAAATTCCCCCCGCACTGTTCAGATAACTATAGCGTGCTCCTGTGTAGCAGCGTCAGGAAGCAGGAAGAAGGAATAAATAAATGTACAGAAAACAATATTCTTACAAGGTGAGAGTCCTTTTGTATTAATTAATTCCCTTACTACACAATTATGGGGGTGGAAATCTAACTTTTACTGCCACTTTAACTGTGTGTTTTAGCCAAATTAGTTAAACACATAAGTACAGTCATGCTCAGGAACTACAAGCACTGATGAATTGTGGGTATATTTGCATGAGGCTTCTGATTGGTTTACAGCTTCAGAGTAGGCCTTTACCTATAAGTTTAACCCAGTTACATGGTCACTGTTTTAAATGTAGGTATAAATTAATTACTGAAGTAGTGCATTATCAGATCGACTCTCTTTTTGTGCCTATGCTACAATAAACAAAAAATCAAATAATTGGGCAATTGCTTATTTTTTATTTACTGCACACTCTGTTTATAATTATCACAATGGTATAACGATTCATTTCTATCCCTTGAGAGAAATCCCTTGTGTTTTTCATTTGGAAATAGAATTTTGTTCCAGTTGCTGAGAATTAAAGGGACATGAAACATATTTTTTTTTTCTTTCATGATTTAGAAAGAGTATGCAATTTTAAACAACTTTCTAATTTACTTCTATTATCTAATTTGCATCACTCTCGAGATATACTTTGTTGAAAAGCATATCTAGATAGGCTCAATAGCCACTGTTTGGTTGCTGCACATAGATGCCTAGTGTGATTGGCTCACCCATGTGCATTGCTATTTCTTCATAAAGATTATCTAAAGAATGAAGCAAATTAGATAATAGAAGTAAATTGGAATGTTATTTAAAATTGTATTCTCTACTTAAATCATGAAAGAAAATTTTTGGGTTTAGTGTCCCTTTAAATATGAGTATTAATGATATAATTACTGATTTCATTAAATAAAAAGTCAGTGAGCATGGATTTTTGAACACTTACGTGGCACACATGTGGGTAACGAAGAAGACCATTCACTGTTAGATAAGCATGTTATCCATTTGCTTCCATTAACAACATATCCTGGGTTACACACAATGGCTAAGCTTGCATTGGATAGATAGCCAGATTTCTTGGGGGTGTCAATATATATCCCATGCTCAAGTTTAGCGCTCCCATTTGTTATCTCTGGCTTTGGGCAAAGTATTTCTGAAAAGACATAAATATGTGAAACAAATGAAAAGTAAGAAGAGCTTCTTGACAACAAACCTGCAAATTAAGAGTCCCAGATTACAAGTAGAGCGCTAATGATTGAGCAAAGTGCGATACTAGTATTGTTGGACCTCTATAAAATTAGCATGAAAATTGGTATTACAAGTCCATGGTAAAACTGAATTACCAGAGAAGGTTTAACGTGACCGGCATCCCTTAAAGGGATAGTCTAGTCAAAGTTAAACTTTCATGATTCAGATAGAGCATAACATTTTAAGCAACTTTCTAATTTACTCCCATTATCAATTTTTCTTCGTTCTCTTGGTAGCTTTATCTGAAAAAGCAAGATTTTAAGCATAGAAGCTGTCCCATTTTTGGTTCAGCACCTTGCTGATTGGTGGCTACATTTAGACACCAATCAGCAAGTGCTACCCAGGTGTTAAACCAAAAATGGGCCGGCTCCTAAGCTTAAATTCAAATAAAGATACCAAGAGAATTAAGAAAAATTAATAATAGGAGTAAATTAGAAAGTTGTTTAAAATTGCACGCTCTATCCGAATCATGAAAGTTTAATTTTGATAACACTATCCCTTTAAAGTGAAGGTAAACTTTGGTGAATGAAAGTCTGTTTTTTAAAAATACTATAAAAACATGGGCACTTTTATTTATCAAAGTTTACAAAGCAGCCGTTTTGTTAAAAAAAAAAATATTTTTTCTTTTCAAAGCTAGAGCAGCTTCCCCCACCTAGAGATCCTCTATTCACACGTCAGCAATGACTAATCCTGCTTCCTCCAATCACAGCTTTCCCCCCAGGGTAGTCATTGCCTGAGGCCATGCCGTGATTGGAGGAAGCCGGATTAGTCATTCCTGACGTGTGAATAGAGGATCTCTACGTGGGGGAAGCTGCTCTAGCTGGGAAAAGAAAAAAGGGTAATTTTTTTTAACAAAACGGCTGCTTTGTAAACTTTAATGAATGAAAGTGCCCCTGCTTTTAATAGTATTTTTAAAAAACGGGCTTTCATTCACCAAAGTTTACCTTCACTTTAAGCACATCCTATAATTTCAATGGATAGTTTGACAAAGCTAAACATCGCTCATGTTACAAGTTGAAAGTTTTCGGTTGCACTCGAACAAAAGCCAAAATAGCGGTATAAGAATTAGTATTACCTGAGAAACACATGTAAAACATATTAAAATAAAGTATTACTCATATATATAACTATTTAATCTGTTTTAAAAGGTATATGGTTTAGTTGTTTGACTGGGAAAGGACTCTAAAGTGAGAGAGAGAGAGATCTCAAAATAACAAGAGTATTGCATTGAGCGATGATACTTTTTTATTGGACTAACTATACATTTATAAGATGACAAGCTTTCGGAAGAGAGTCTTCCTTTTTCAAGTATGAAGCAATACTGACCAATTTGATGGAATTTACAGATTATATTTTAAAACACAGGCTAAAAAGACAAAGTGTTACAGAGGTCTGAATGCAGGGGGGGATGGGGTGTCGTAAAAATCATGATGGGGGTTTAGGAGACAGGCAGATATATATACACAATAGGCGATAAGCCTGCCCAGAGGGCAGTCTATTTTTTAAAAACTACAAACCCCAAAGCTAATATTACAAAAAATAAAAATGTAAAATTACAGAAAAAAATAAACAAAGCTATCCAAAATAAAAAAATTAAACCTAAACTATTACCCCTATAAAAATAAAAATTCCCCCCAAAATAAAAACACGCCCTAATCTATCAATAAACTACCAATAGCCCTTAATAGGGCCTTTTGTAGGACGTTGCCCTAAAGAAATAAGCTCTTTTACATACAGTAATTACAGTAACCCCACAAAAAAACTAAGTCTAAAAAAATAAGCTACCCATTTCCCCTAAAGGAGCATTTGTATGGGCATTGCCCTTAAAAGGACATTCAGCTCTTTAACTGCCCTTAAAAGGGCAATCAGCTCTTTTACAGCCCAAAAATTCCTAATTTAAAAAAAAAGCCTAAGGGCTCCATGTACTAAAGCATCAATTTTCTCGCCGACAACGTGTCTGCTCGACTCGCTTGAACTTGCAGCTAGCGAGATGTTGCCCGCCTGCCATATGTACTAAAAAAAGTATCCCAAAAAATCACCCGTCTAATCCGCATCGAGCACTGGCGAATAATTCATACATATGACGCCTCGCTATTTGCGAATGTACTATTATTCGCTTACAACGTGTCAGTCATGTTTGTCCCACGTGAATGTAAGGTGTCAGAAACGTCAGATTTGTCGCGGGAACATATTGCAGCACTATATCAAGTAGATTTTATCAATTTTGTCAGACTGCATAGTTCCCGAACTTGAAGCTTTACTGACTTTTATTGTTATTGATAAATTAAGTATGGCTACTTCTCGATCTGATTCACAGTGGAAAACGAAGAATCCACACTTTTCACATCAGCAGAACCTGGTTCTTGTCGATATGGTTCTAGACTCTTATGAGCCCCAAGAACATTTGGCATTCCAGCCACACTGTAGAATTGCGACTTTATCGATTGCCACTCTTCTGTGGTAGATGGTAGACAAACATATTCGGGGAATATATGCATGAGTGCATCGATAACTTTGGATAGATGACGAGAAAAGGCAGACTGACTGAAACCAATGATGACGCTGGACACTGCATGAAATGATCCGGTGGCAAAAAAGTGCAAGGCAGCAAGAAACTTGAGGATTCCGGGAATGACCCTTGAACGAGCCGTCACAGGCTCTAGAAAATGTGCTATTTGAGCATATAAAGTCAATATTGAATGTCGATCCAGACGGAACCTTTGAATAACCTCTCGATAGGAAAGGGCATCTAAAGGAACCCGAGGAAGGAATACCCGCTGTACTCGTAATCTCCTTCTTCTAACCGGATTTGGGGCATCAGGTTGATGAATTTGCCTTCTACCCCTGATTTGCATCAGACGAATAATATAAAGTTGAAGAAGTGTCTCCATGGCTAGCAGGATCAAAAGTGAGTAACGATTCAATTGTATCCCTCTTTTAAATCAGTTGTAGGCGTTTATCTTATAGACCCTATTGTTTATTATGGTGCTCGCCACCTATTAGCTGGCGAGGGATTTTTCACAAGGTAGGTGCAGAGAAATTCACGAGCGTATAAATAGATAGTTTAGTAATTACTGTTTTGTGCAAGATTTATGTCGAGCGAGTATTTTCGAGCTACAAAAAAGACTGGAATTCAAGAGTTGCAGACAAGTTCGCTCGACATATGTTAATGTAAGGTTTTCAATGGATTCATGGCATAGTACATACGGTTATTGATCCGCACGCAGAAATTTAGACGGAAATAGTCACGAAGACCTCACAGACAGCTTAGTACATGGAGCCCTAAGACTAAGCCCCAAATTGGTACTCACTGTTCCTAAAGTCCGGCAGTGAATGTCTTCTTCCAGGCGGCTCCATCATCTTCTATCTTCATCCGGAGCAAAGGCGGCGCAGAGCGGAGGTGCGGAGCGGTTCCAAAAAATAATTGGAAGGTACCGCATTCAAATTGGGGTATCTTGCATTCAATTTTTAGTGTACGACAGAGATCGGATGAAGAGGAGCCTCCTTTACTGTTAGGGGGGCTTAGTATTTTTTAGATGTTAAAATGCTGTTTAACTTAGGGCAATGCCCTACAAAATGCCCTTTTAAGGGCTATTGGTAGATTAGTTTAGCTTAGGGGGTGTTTTTATTTTGGGGGGTTCTTCAATCCGATTGGCTGATTAAATCAACCAATCGGATTTTTCCTACCTTAATTCCGATTGGCTGATAGAATCCTATCAGCCAATCGGAATATGAGGGATGCCATCTTGGATGACATCATTTAAAGGAACCTTCATTCGGCGTTAGGACATCGGAAGAAGAGGATGGCTCCGCGTCGGCTGGATAGAAGATGGCTCCGCTCCGGAAGGATGAAGATAGAAAATGCCTCCTGGATGAAGATGTCTGCCGGTCCGGATGTCCTCTTCTGCCCAGATAGGATGAAGACTTCTGCCGGTCCGGATGTCCTCTTCTGTCCTATCGGTGGCCGGCTGGCTGAAGACGGCTCAAGGTAGGGTGATCTTCGGGGGGGTAGTGTTAGGTTTTTTTAAGGGGGGATCGGGTGGGTTTTAGAGTAGGGGTGTGTGGGTGGTGGGTTGTAATGTTGGGGGGGGATTGTATTTTTTTTTACAGGTAAAAGAGCTGATTACTTTGGGGCAATGCCCCGCAAAAAGCCCTTTTAAGGGCTGGTAAAAGAGCTGATTACTTTGTAATTTAGTTTAGGGTAGGGAATTTTATTATTTTGGGGTGCTTTTTTATTTTATTAGGGGGCTTAGATTAGGTTTAATTAGATTAAAATTCTTGTAATATTTTTTATTTTTTGTAATTTAGTGGGGGGGTTTTTTGTATTATAGTTTAGTTTTATTTAATTGTATTTTAGTTTAGATAATTTTAGTTAATTTATTTAATTAATTTATTGATAGTGTAGTGTTAGGTGTATTTGTAACTTAGGTTAGGATTTATTTTACAGGTAATTTTGTAATTATTTAAACTAGGTAGCTATTAAATAGTTAATAACTATTTAATAGCTATTGTACCTAGTTAAAATAAATACAAAGTTGCCTGTAAAATAAATATAAATCCTAAAATAGCTACAATGTAACTATTAGTTATATTGTAGCTATATTAGGGTTTATTTTATAGATAAGTATTTTGTTTTAAATAGGATTAATTTATTTAATTATAGTAATTTTAGTTCGTTTTATTTAAATTATATTTAATTTAGGGGGGTGTTAGGGTTAGACTTAGGTTTAGGGGTTAATAACTTTATTATAGTAGTGACGACGTTGGGGGCGGGAGATTAGAGGTTAATAATTGTAGGTAGGTGGCGGCGATGTTAGGGAGGGCAGATTAGGGGTTAATAAAATTTATTATAGTGTTTGCGAGGCGGGAGTGCAGCGGTTTAGGGGTTAATACATTTATTATAGTGGCGGCGATGTCCGGTCGGCAGATTAGGGGTTAATAAATTTAGATAGGTGGCGGCGACGTTGGGGGGGGGACAGATTAGGGGTTAATAAATATAATATAGGTGTCGGCGATGTTAGGGCAGCAGATTAGGGGTTCATAGTTATAATGTAGGTTGCGGCGGTGTCCGGAGCCGCAGATTAGGGGTTAATAAGTGTAAGGTTAGGGGTATTTAGACTCGGGGTTCATGTTAGGGTGTAGACTTAGAAAGTGTTTCCCCATGAAAACAATGGGGCTGCGTTAGGAGCTGAACGCTGCTTTTTTGCAGGTGTTAGGTTTTTTTTCAGCCAGCTCAGCCCCATTGTATCCTATGGCGAAATCGTGCACGAGCACGTTTTTCCAGTTTACCACTACCGTAAGCAACGCTGGTATTGAGGGTTGAAGTAGAGTTAAATTTGGCTCAACGCTCAATTTTCTGAGGCTAACGCAGCCATTCAGAAAACTCGTAATACCAGCGTTGGCTTAAGGGTGTGCTGGAAAAAAAAGGCTCGTTAGCAAAGCAAGTCTTTACCGACAAAACTCCAAATCTAGGCGTTTGTTTCCTAACATATTGCTGCCCTAATTATGGAAAGCCAGAGTTTATTACTCTCAGCTAGATTACAAGTTTTGTGTTATGAATGAAAAAGCAGCGTTATGCTTCATAACACTGCTTTTTCCTTACCGCTGCTATTACAAGTCTTGCAGGTATAGCTGTACCGCACACTTTTTTGGCCGTCACGCAACGTCAGTACCGCACTTTTAAAAAAGTCCTTTTTCAATGGGACTCCCATAGCGCCCGTATTACGAGTTTGCCTGGGAGGCCAAAAAGTTAGCAGTACAGCCTATACCGACAAGATTCGTAACGCCATCTAAAGTCAGTAGTTATGAGTTTTATGTTACAAAGCTGTAGCATAAAGCTCATAACTAAAGTGTTAAAAAGTACACTAACACCCATAAACTACCTATTAACCCCTAAACTGAGGCCCTCCCACATCACACACACTAAAACAAGTTTATTAACCCCTAATCTGCCGCTCCGGACATCGGCGCCACTTAAAAAAAATATTAACCCCTATTCCGCCGCTCCCCAACATCGTTGACACTATAATAAAATGATTAACCCCTAAGCTGCCGCCCTCCCACATAAAACACACTATTTAAAATAACTAACCCCTAATCTGCCGTCCGCCCACTCCGCCGCTATAATAAACCTATTAACCCCTAAACCTTACCCTAACACCCCCTAACTTAAATATAATTAAAATAAATCTAAATCTAAATAAACCCTATTATTATTACCTAATAATTCTTAGCGACCCAGCCATAACGCAAAACTCGTTATCTGGCTGTCTGATTTTTCTTTTTTTCTACAGTTCTCTGTGAGGAGTATGTGTCCTTTCATACCTTGTAAGCTGTCGTCCTGCCTGACAGCTGGATGAGAAGAGAATCGTACTTTTGATAAATATGACGTTTGTTAATGTATCAGAGGACAAACAGCATAGAACTAATCCTTTCTGTGTTCAGTAGACATGCCCTTTTATTGTCTAGCAACATCCCTTTGATTCCTATGGCATTCGTATGCTCGAAGGTAGCGGATTGAAAAATAGGTTCACTGCGTCAATCAAGACGCAAGCGTACCAGTTGATGTTTCATTAATTTTAATTTGGTCAAATAGAGTCATATAAAAAGGCGAGTTACCAATAGTACGCTCAAATAACACGAGCAATGATTTGCATCAAAATAATCTCCCTGGAGCAAATGTTACAGCGAACTTGCCTACATTTTACTATTTTGATGCATTGTTAACTTCGGCTTATCAATTTTGTGCTTTATTTGACTCCGAATTACATCGTATTCACAGTTGAAGGTTTGAGAAATTGACCCCTTAGAGAGAAAAATGGAAAATTGTAATTTTATTAGTTATTTCTTCTGCTGGCAGTGTTTCTACAATAGCCTGGACGTAGGTCATTATAGGTGGGGATACAACAAGATAAAATAAAGCTATGCTGTACTTATAGGGTTTCGCTTCTTTTCTTTTATAGGTGGGGATACCACAGGCCAAATAAGCTATTTCATATGCTGAAATAATGCTAAAGGTAAATGAATGTCTTCCATCATGCCAGGTGAACAAGGTTAATGTGTAGCTTTTATTTATGCATTCATTATGGGTCACATTGAATAGTTGTATTTTATTTTGAATTAGCAACAAAATACATTTATATCTTTAACTGTGTGAATGTATATTGCTGTTAAATTTGTGCAGCATGTCTTTTTTAATCTTTCTAGTGGGGTTGTCAGGGGGGCACTAGCCCCCCAGCATAATGGCTGCCCCCCATGTGCACCACCAACTTTGATTAGACCTCATTTTCCCCTACTCTGCCCAGGCTCCTCCAGCCCAACGCTGGCCGCACCCATGTCACATTCTGACCTCATCCACAGTCCACCCTGACTCTGGCCCTCTGACCACCCTGACACTCCCCTTATCAATTACAGCCCCACCCACAACAATTGTGGACCTCCATGAAGTGCCCCTCTTATAACTATTGTAGACACAATTAAATTTTGAGTATAGTCTTGAAACTGATTCCTTTATGTGAAATGCAGTTTAAGGTACTCTATCACCTGTGACATGCTAATTTAACTGGTATCATACTAAAAGAAGCTGTATTGAGGACTATAAAAACATCAGTGATTAAGAAAACAATTAAAAAACAAATAAAACAAAAATTCAAAACGTACTTTCCAACAGAACTCAAGAGACATAGAACTAATACTTACGCAAACATTGAGGTAAGGGTGGTTCCCACTGACCATTAGAATTGCACGCTAATGTGCTGGATCCTTCAAGTGAGTAGCCTTGTTCACACTCAAGCATTACAACATAATTGGGGGTGTATGGACCATGAAATCCTGATAATGTTCTCAGATTGGAAACATTTGGTTCTGGACAGTTAACAGCTGTCAATAGGATAAAAAGAAAATACTGTTTTATAAACACTGCTACAGAAATCATAAATACTGATGAATAGATTTTGTGGTGTCTTGTGAGAACCCTTGCAAAACCAACTTGAAGAAACTTTGAAATGGCAGATTTTTAAGTTATAGTGTTAGTATTTCAGGTAGTTTAAAAGGTCATGAAACCCAATCTTTTTTTACTTTCATGATTCATATTGAGCAAACTATTAAAATGTATGTATTATTTGTATTGAACATGTGTGTCTTTCAGTTGACCTTGGAAAGAACCAGGAGGCTGTAAGATGAATAATATAGTTTTTTTTTATTATTATTATTATTATTATTATTATTGGTTATTTGTAGAGCGACAACAGATTATGCAGTGCTATAAACATAGGTGGAATACAAGATAGCAATTATTGAGATCAAATGGTAGAGGGCCCTGCCTAGAGTCGCACTGTTGTAGTCAGCTCTTGTGAAGGTGATCTGCAAGCAGCAGGGCTCTTAGGCTGACATTCTAAGTGGGTTCATGGCAGATAGCAATGGAGGAGAGGAACTGGTATTAGGAAAGGTTAGTGTAGGTTGTATGCATCCCTGCATGCAAGCCTTGGCAAGTTTAAGAAAAGAAAGACCTTTATTATACCATGGTCCACATAAAAGCAACAACGTTTCAGACCTATGCAAGGTCCTTAGTCAAGTCTGCAAGTGTACATACAGAGGCTACCTTTATACCTGTACACAGGTGTAAGTCAACACCCATTAATTAAGCAACATCGCCACCTAGTGAGTTTTATTCAGATTTCTTTTCATAAAGATGTTTCTTGTTTTAAAGTGACAGTGCTAAATGGGTTGTACAGTCAGAATTTAAAACACATCAACTAAAATACATATTGCCACAATATATAAAATTAAAAATAAGAAGTTGCATAACTGAACACACATAAACACAATATTGGATACAGAAAACTGCCAACAACAAATATGGTAAAAATGAGTGCACTTTAATATATAGTACTTTAGTATTATTCAGTGGTGCAGAGTATTCCCTAGGATGGACTATGCATAGAATGTTAACATCTACTTTAGGAGTACTATCAACATATACACTAGGCAAGCAATTATCTAAACAATGAGAAGTCAAAGTCCTTATTTAATCCCCTTGGTTTTAATGTTTGTAATTTATTAATCCAGTACATTTATTTAACCTTGAGCAAATGTTCCCTATCACCCCCTCTTCTTGTAGTATCTATTCTTTCAATAATTTGAAAGCACAATTGGTTGATGTTGTGGCCTGCTTCCAAAAAGTGTGAGGAGACAAGGGCATCCTTGTTATTACATCTTATGTTGAATTTGTGCTCTGTAATTCGCTCTCTGGCTTCTCTGCAGGACTCGCTGATGTAATTTAGGCCACATGGGCATTTGATAAGATTTATGATATACTTAGACCTGCTTGTTAAGTATTGTTTTATTTTATACTTTGTACCTTGTGTAGGGTGATAAAAAAATTCTCCCTTAATCATAGAGTTGCAGTTACTGCAACTCAAACATGGATAGCAGCCAGTTTTGCCTGGACCAATAGTTTTCTGTATACTACCTTTTTTACCCCCTATATCAGCTCAAACTAAATAGTCCTTTATGTTTTTATTTCTCCTATATACTGACATGGTTGGGTTGCAAAAGCACTAACAGACGGATTGAGATCTTTCAAAATGTGCCAGTGTTTTTTTAAGGATTCTATTAATTTTATTGCTCATGTTTAGGTACAAAGATTAACCTCTTAGTTTTGCTATCTGTTTTCTTCTCTTTTTTTCTTTCCTCTGTCTGTGTGGTGATGGCATATTCTTTTTGTTTTTCTACTAAGTGGTTGGGATAACCTCTCTTTTTAAATTGAGTTGCCATTTCTTCTAAACTTTTATTACACTGTTGGGGATCACAAACTATTCTTTTTATTTGTGTAAACTAGCTTTTAGGTAATGCTTTGTACACTTTCGGAGAGTGATAGCTGTCGTATCTTAAGAGGCTTTTTCTATCTTTTGGCTTGATGTATAAATCAGTTTTTAAAAATATATTCTCTTTGTAAACTAATGTATCCAAAAAATTACCTGATGTTTTACTGGCCGTCAAGGTGAATTTTAATCCCAAAATAGAAGTATTAAGATCATCCACAAAAGCTAAATGGCTCTCAATGTCGCCCCCACCACAAGCCAAAAATATCATCTATGTATCTCCACCAGGAGGCACCATAGAGAATGAACAATTTGTGAGTATACACAAAATGCTGCTCACAACTGTTCATAAAGATATTGGCGTATGTAGGGGCGACATTGGAGCCCATAGCAGTTCCTTGTTTCTGTAGAAAAAAGTGTCTGAAAAAAGAAACTAATTTTGATAAAGGATGATCTCAAGTAGTTCTAGAAGAAAGCTAATTTGGTCTTCAGTGTAAATGCCTTCTGATCCCAGATGGGGCACTACAACTAATAAAGGTACCGGAGAGTGCAATACATTGGCGTTTGGGTGACTGCTATCAAGAGCGGACAGTCCAAAAAGTATGCAGCACAATAACACACACCCCATCAACTATGGATATAACTATACCTACCCTATCTGCATTTAATAACACTGACACTGAATATGAGATTGTGGACACTTGCACCAAATGCATTGCAAAACATGGGGATGTGGAACTTTCTTTGATTAATGATAATTTAGTACACAATATTTCCAGTCATCAATTGAGTTCTGATGAATTAACACTATTAAACAAAGGTTTTACTTTTTCTATTTTCACTAATATTGATTTGTTTGATTTGTAAAAAGATTTACAATTTATTTTTAGAAAGATTAAACTTAAAGCATATTTTGTATGAATGAAATGAGCACACTAACGTCCAACACTGGACATAGTACATTTAGCAATCCTAACAAATATGGCATACAGAAAAAAAGCCAATTTACTCCACAAAATATTTCACACAGTATATTCACTTATAAAGCTTTGGTGGAAAAATATGTAGACAGGGCATTATAAAAAAATAAAAATCATGGCATAGTTGCACACAGACACTCATCTAAGCAGGCAAACAGGTACTAGATTCCTTAAATAATAACAATAACATTGTCATCAAGGAAGCCGACAAGGGCGGGGCCATCGTTGTTATGAATAAATCTGACTATACACAAGAAATACTCAATCAGTTGTATAACACTCAAGTTTACCAGAAGCTGGATACAGATCATAGAGATAAAAAAGGGAATTGAATATATAACTATGAAGGTTGTAAAAAGAGGTGTTATTACAGAAAACTTCAGAAATAGTTTATTGGTGAAACATCTAATAAAACATGTTATATATACCCTACTGAAGACATGCAAAAATGTCACTAGACCATCAGGTAGACCAATAGTGGCAGGTATGGGATAAATATTCTCAAAAATAGCCATCTTTTTGGACAAAATTTTACAACCTTCTGTCATTCAAACTACCTCATATTTGATGGATACTGCCAATTTTTTAGAAAAACTGCATAATATGAACTAGAAAGTGTTGAAAGTGGCAGCGCTGTGTAACCTCCAGGGAACCAAGCTGTTTATTAGTCAAATGTCATTACGTCAACCAATGAAGAAATCGTTAGTCCCTCTTTATGCATATCAAGCAGATAACCACTGCACTATCACAATCTTAAGTCCTCTTTCTCCCAATGGAAACACTGAACATATCGCTCTAATAGCATTTAGAAGTCCTGATTCAATAGAGTGATATTGTCTGCTATTTAGGTGTACACATTGCAAGATACAAGGAGGGACAAGTTAGAGGTGCAACATAAACAATACAAAAATTTAATTCACTTGATAAACAAGGTCAAAGCGTGATAAATAGCAAAACCATATCATATAAGTATAAAAAAAAAACAGAAAAACCAGTAAAGTCAAAACAACAAATGTTCACTAATAGGCTGCTATAAAAAGCCTAAAAGTATGATATTATAATCTATAGTAAAGCTTATCATTATCACAAGCAAAATAATAAATGCTGTTCATTAGGGAAAAACAGGACAGGATGTTACATGTTCTTAAACATATAGAATAATTTTCAAAACCTGTATAGAACTATTTTTCTTCAATCCCCACCAACAAACCAATAATAAAAGAAAAACATCTTCAAAAGCTATTAACTGGCTAATAAGGAGAAGAACTTACACAACCTCATTAGTTAACTACTGAGTTTTTATTTTTTTATTTTGGATAATTACGTTTGTTATTTTCTGCAATGTTAGGTTTTTGTTTTCCATTTTTTTTCCAATGGGACTTCCACAGCGCTGGTATTATGAGTTTGCCTGTCCGGCCAAAAAGTAAGCGGTACAGCCTATACCGTCAAGATCCGTACCGTAAACTGAAAGTCAGTAGTTATGGCTTTTATGGTACAAAGCCGTAACATAAAACTCATAACTAAAGTGCTAAAAAGTACACTAACACCCATAAACTAACTATTAACTCCTAAACCAAGGCCCTCCCACATCGCAAACACTAAAATAAAATGATTAACCCCTAATCTGCCGCTCCGGACATTGCCGCCACTATAATAAACATATTAACCCCTAAACCACAGCACTCCCACATCGTAAACACTAGTTAAATATTATTAACCCCTAATCTGCTGTCCCTAACATCGTCACAGCATACATTACTGTTATTAACCCCTAATCTGCTGTCCCTAACATCGCTGCCACTATACTAAAGTTATTCACCCCTAAACCTAACCCTAAGTCTAACCCTAACACCCACAAACTTTAATATAATTAAAATAAATCTAAATAAAAATTACTATCATTAACTAAATAATTCCTATTTAAAACTAAATACTTACCTGTAAAATAAAACCTAAGCTAGCTACAACATAACTAATAGTTACATTATAGCTAACTTAGGTTTTATTTTTATTTCACAGGCAAGTTTGTATTTATTTTAACTAGGTAGATTAGTTAGTAAATAGTTATTAACTATTTACTAGCTACCTAGTTAAAATAAATACAAATTTACCTGTAAAATAAAACCTAACCTGAGTTACACTAACACCTAACCTTACACCTTGAAATGGGCCTTTTGCGCGGCATTGCCCCAAAGAAATCAGCTCTTTTTGCCCCAAAGATCCACTTACAGTTTTTGAAGACCGGACATCCATCCTCAGTGAAGCCGGGAGAAGTCTTCATCCAAGTGGCAAGAAGTGGTCCTCCAGACCGGCAAAAGTCTTAATCCAGACGGCATCTTCTATCTTCATCCTTTAGATGCGGAGCGGCCCTCCATCTTCAAGACATCCGGCAAGGAGCATCCTCTTCTTTCCACAGCTCTTCAAGAATGAATTCTCCTTTAAATGACATCATCCAAGATGGTGTCCCTTGAATTCCGATTGGCTGATAGAATTCTATCAGCCAAACGGAATTAAAGGTGAAAAAATCCTATTGACTGATGCAATCAGCTAAAAGGATTGAGCTTCAATCCTATTGGCTGATTGGACTTCTTGCCGCTTAGATGAAGACTTCTCCCTGCTTCGTTGAGGATGGATGTCCGGTCTTCAAAAACTAAGTGGATGTTCGGGGGTTAGTGTTAGGTTTTTTTAAGGGTTTATTGGGTGGGTTTTATTTTTAGCTTAGGGTTTGGGCAGAAAAAGAGCTAAATGCCCTTTTAAGGGCAATGCCCATACAAATGCCCCTTTCAGGGCAATGGGAAGCTTAGTTTTTTTTAGATAGAATTTTATTTGGGGGGGGGGGTTTGGTTGTGTGGGTGGTGGTTTTTACTGTTGGGTGTTGTTTGCAATGTCCCGCAAAAGGCCCTTTTAAGGGCCATTGGTAGTTTATTGTAGGCTATGTTTTTCTTTATTTTGGGGGGGCATTTTTATTTTGATAGGGCTATTAGATTAGGTGTAATTATTTTAAATATTTGATCATTTATTTTTTATTTTGTGTAATTTAGTGTTTTGTTTTGTCATTTAGTTAATTGTATTTAATTAATGTAATTTATTTAATTGTAGTGTAAGGTTAAGTGTTAGTGTAACTGAGGTTAGGATTTATTTTACAGGTAAATTTGTATTTATTTTAACTAGGTAGCTAGTAAATAGTTAATAACTATTTACTAACTAGTCTACCTAGTAAAAATAAATACAAACTTACCTGTAAAATAAAAATAAATAGCTACAATGTAACTATTAGTTATATTGTAGCTAGCTTAGGGTTTATTTTACAGGTAAGTATTTAGTTTTAAATAGGAATTATTTAGTTAATGATAGTAATTTTTTATTTAGATTTATTTTAATTATATTAAAGTTAGTGGGTGTTAGGGTTAGACTTAGGGTTAGGTTTAGGGGTGAATAACTTTAGTATAGTGGCGGCGACGTTGGGGGTGGCAGATTAGGGGTTAATAAGTGTAATATAGGTGGCGGGGATGTTAGGGGCGGCAGATTAGGGGTTAATAAGTGTAGGTAGGTTGCGGCGGTGTCGGGGCGGCAGATTAGGGGTTAATAAGTGTAATGTAGGTGTCGGCGATGTCGGGGGCAGCAGATTAGGGGTTATGAAAACCTGTAATAGCGGCGCTATAGGGAGGTGAGCGCTGGAAATATCTTGCAATTTAGCACCGAGCCGCTCTTAGCGTGAAACTCGTAATCTAGCCGAATGTTTTTGTAATGTAATTTTTTTTTTTAATGTAATGTTAGGTTGTTTTTTTCTGTAACGTTAGATTTTTTTTATTTTGTGAAGTTTTATGTTTTTATTATTTTCTGTAATGTTAGGTCTGGATGACAAAATCAGCAAGCTCAGGGTCTGTATTGGAACAAGTGTATGCAATTTCCTGTTGCAATAGAAGAGGGGTGCTGGAGATACCGGACAATTGGTTAAAGAAACACAGACATACAAGGATTATGATGGCAACCACCACGAGAACAATCACAAACAACCAATGCAGGAGCACCTCACCAAATAGGGTGGTAAACCAAGCTGTATCCCATTTATCTCTGGGGTGATACCTGATTTTTTCTTGCACTTCTCGTATAGCACCAATGTTAGCAGTAACTTTACCTGAGGTGTCATTAATATGTACACAGCATTGATTACCTATTAATGCGCATATACCCCCCTTTGCAGCTAAAATAAAATTTAAAGCCATACGACTTTGTAAAGCAACCATTTGGATTTGTTCCTGGTTTAGCTTTTCAATACTATCAGTAGTATGATTCAGAACAAAATCTAACAATTTTGCAAGGTCATTATGTTTTTGAGCTAGTCTCATTAACCCATAAAAGTGTAAGACAAATGCACCTGCCTTCTCATTATCTGTGATAAGTATATCTGTAGACTACAGGTGGAGCATCCCTCTGATTTATAATTCTCTCTTCCCCTAATTGATTTGTTCGTCTGATTGCTGGCATAACATTTCCTAGATAACAAGTACCATACCATTAACAGGGAAGGCTTCTATGTGCATATTGGCCACATATCCAGTAGATCCCTCTAGTTAACGTGTATCTCTTGCAATTATTATATTTTTAACTCACAGGCCTGGAAATTAGGGCAAAGAAGATATCATATAAACCCTCCTGTATTAGAGAAAGTTCACTTGTGTTGTTTAACCCTTTATACCATATAAGCGTGTTTGTGTCATTCCACTTGGGATTTAAAGTGTTGTGCATAAGGCAGGTGCTGGACCATTCATCCCCTCTACAGTCCACAGTTACTCATACAGAATAATCATTACAATCCTCATTTCCCCCTACATGCACTGGGTTCCCATGCACTATTATTGCTGTTTCAGACACATAACGTGTCCTATTTATACATATGCCCCCTTCAGTTTGTACGTATGATAATACCAATCTAGGTCCTTCCCTTCCATGTTTAGTTTGGTGATCAATAAGTTTGAGCACCCATTTATCTCCATCTATTTGGCTAAGATTAAAAAAAGTAGTATTTGTGAGAGCAATCCCCATCCATGGAAACCCATTGGTACTATGGGCAGTGTGCCCACAAATCCAACAATTCTCAGGGTGTTCTTTATACCTAGTTTTTAAAGCAAGTTCCTAAAGGAAAGTGTTTTTACTTAAATGCCATTGTGTGTAATCTAATATAGTTTTATTGGTTTCCCAGGTTTATTCTATGTGACTCTGATCACGTATAGCTTAAGTTTGTACTTCTAATACAAGTAAAGCAAAGCATACAAGAAAAAGTGAATACATATTTGGATATTAGTGAGCTGGATAATCCCAATGTCTCTTAACTGTTCCCACACACTGTCTCTGTAAGCCAAGATGTTGTACATAAATATTTTAATGGTCAGTGATGTTTGGCTCAGTGTATGTGTTTAAATGGATCCTTTATCCCTCCTGTTAATTTGCACTGTGAATTTGCACTGGTATTTGTTTCCAGCAGGATTTGATAAGGTCCTTTCCACCTTGGCTGTAAATAGTTCTTTCTAGAGTAGTTCTTTACCAGTACCCAATCAATGGGTTCCAAGAAGTGAGCTCTTTCATCTTTAGGCTTTGGCTGTACAGCTTTTACCTGTGAGTGGAGAGACTTAAACAATTGGTTGAGTAATCCTGTATGGTATCATCACTAATTGCATGATCTTTAATAAGTAAGGCTTTAGTTCTTGCCGTAGTCATGGGCCTTCCCATGAGAATTTCATGATGGGACAGTCTATGTTTTCTGGCAGGAGTACTTAGTAGCTTATAGTACCATTTACTCTTTCCACTGCACCTGCACTTTGAAAATGGTGTGCACAGTCTAAGTGGTATTGCATTCCCAATGTATTTGAAACTAATTGTGTTATTTGTCCTGTGAAATGTGTACCTCTGTCAGAGTATATGTGATGTGGTAAGCCATATAGTGGAATTAATTCATACAGTAATTTCCTTTGCTACTGTGAAAGTGTCTGCATGTGTTGCAGTGTAAACCTCCACCCAGCCTGAGAATGTATCTAATATGACTAGTACGTATTTGTAGTGTTTGGCTCTGAGGTAGTTCAATAAAATCAATTTGTACATTTACAAAGGGGCCTGATGGGCAGGGTGGTGACCTGGTGTCTGTTGGTTTCATAGCATTCCCTTGATTGTGTTGCATGGAAATATGGCAGCTTGTACTATAATGTTCTACCGCTAAACGCAGTCCTGGGGCCCACCAGTCTTTAGAGATGTCATTATATACCCCCCTTTCATTTATGTGGGACAACCCATGTGCCACGTGAACAAAATAAGGTAGTAAGGTAGAGTGCAAACAAGGTCTGCCATTAGGACCTGTCAAAGTGCCTGTCTGTAAGCTCTGGGCGGCTCCCTGTGATGTCCATCAGTCAGCTTCCTGTGGGTAAATGTTTCTGTGGAAGGAAAGTAAGTCTATAGGTATGTGGGCATTGTCACTACAGGTGTCTGGGAGTAGGGCATGTGTAAGAGAAGGCTTGTGAAGCAGCCTGTTTGGAGGTGTAATCAGCAAAGGCATTGCCTTTGGAGAGAGTGTCTGTACCCCTAATGTGTGCAGGAACCTTTACAATGGCCAGTTGAGTGGGCAATTGTAGGGACTGCATGAAAATAAGTACATAACTAGCATTTTTGATTGGGGTGCCATTGGAGGTCAGGAAACCTAAAGCCTGCCAAATAGCACCAACATCATGGTCAACTCCAAAAGCATATTGTGAGTCAGTGTATATTGTGGCAGAGCGATCTTTGGCAATAATGCAGGCTTGATTGGGTGCCACCAGTTTAGCAACCTGTGCTGACTCTGGAGACAATGGTCCTGCTTCTATGACCCGATTGTCAGAGACAATCGCATAGCCTGAAACTCTAGTGCCATCTGGCTGACAGTAGCATGAGCCATCTGCATAGAATACATGGTTGGGGTTTTAAAGTTGAGTCTCCTGCAAATCTATTCTAATTTTAGATGGCTATTCTACAACTATTTAACAGTTGTGTGGTTCAATGTCAGCATCATGCAAGTCTGGTAGTGGTGACACAGGATTGAGAGGAGGACATCTCTGTATACGGATATTCTCTGAGGCCATGAGTATGTATTCATACTTGGTAGTACAGGAGTCAGTCATGTAAGTATGGTGTTAAGTGATCAGTGTCTGTACAGCATGGGGAACTAGTACAGTTAATGGGTAGCCTAAGACAATGTTCTGAGCTGACTGTACAGCAAGTGCAGCAGCAACAATGGCTCTGATACATGGGGGATATGACTATAATTCGAGTCAGGACACAGCCCGTCTACATGTTTTTGCATGAGCGCGCTAGCAGCATGGCCCATGTGTTCATGACAGTATAGTGTGAAAGGGACTTGGTAGTTAGGGAGGCCTAGGGCAGGGGCTGTTCCTAGAGCTGCCTTCAATTCCTTGAAGGCTGCTACAGTGGCCTCAGTGTGTGTAACTAAAGAATTACTGTTACTGTTCACTAGTTCCTGCAGAGTTGCAGCCTTTTGTGAAAAGTTTGGTATCCACTGATGGCAGAATCCTGCCATCCCCAAAAAGGTTTTATCCTCCTTGACTGTGCATGGTAAAGGATAGAAAAGGATAGGGTGCATATGTGTAGTAGTGAGGGAATGTTGCCCATGGGACAAGAGATGTCCTAGGTAGGTAACCTCCTCCGGACAAAACTGGAGTTTTTTTCTGTTCACCTTATTTCCCTTGTCAGCTAACTCCTGGAGAAGGTGTAAGTTATAATTTTTGCACTGCTGTTCACTAGGGGCAGCAAGCAGAAAATAATCAACATATTGAATTAAGGTGGTGCCTGGGGAAAAGTTAATATCTTTTAAATTATTTTGTAAAAACATAGAAAAAATGGCACTGCT
Organism: Bombina bombina; assembly: GCF_027579735.1. Classification (NCBI taxonomy): domain Eukaryota; kingdom Metazoa; phylum Chordata; class Amphibia; order Anura; family Bombinatoridae; genus Bombina; species Bombina bombina. Next base: position 447,343,358 of record NC_069501.1, on the reverse strand, counting down.
TTCTACGTATGCGAATAGGTATTGACTGCCAGGGTGCAGGGGAATGCTAAAAATGCAGAGCTAAGATCAATGACGGTAAAGTGTGTTGCATCAATGGGTAAGAATGACAGAATTGTGGCAGGGTTGGGGACGATGGGTTACTTAGGTTCTACATTAGCATTAATTGCACGCAGATCCTGTAAAAGCCTATACTGTGGTGGTTTAGACCCAGGCTTTTTTATTGAGAGTGTAACACGGGCTGGTAGTAGGTACCAGAACACCTTCAAGTAACAATTGTTCAATTACAGGTTTGATACCCTCCTTTACCTCAGCAGGTAATTTATACTGGGGTATATGACATAGATATGCTTGTGGTTTAAGGTGCACTAGGAGGTGTGTTCATGAGGCCTACTGTGGCGTCATCTGTGGCCCAGAGTGAATGTGGTAATGTGTCAAGTACCTTTTCAATTGAAGTGTTAAAGCAACCTGTGTTTACTTCCTCATCGGTGTCCTCAAAGGGTAGTGAGAGCATGGTTTGGACTTGCTCTGCTTGGTCAGCTGGGACATCTAAGTACACACCATCCAGTTTACAAAGAAGATCTGTCCCTAATAAATTAACCGGACAGGTGGGGCTTAGCAAAAAGGCATGTTTGTCAGTAATAGGACCCAGGGCGACAGTCATAGGTTGTGACACCTTATGTCTAATGGCCTGATTACCCACCCCTTTTACTAATACTGTTTGGTTAGGGGCTGCCGCTATGTTGTAAGAGTCAGTAACAGATATAATGGACCGTGTGGTGCCAATGTCAATCAGAAACTCAGTGTTACGTCCATCAATTTGCATTGTCACATAAGGACCATCACTATCAACTGGGATGGCAGGGGTTAATAGCGTAGTGTCATCTAGTCAGTCTGTATGTGTATTACTCTTAAAAGGAAATATGTACTGTTGTCCCTCTTCCTCATTTCTCCTAGATCTGCAATTCCTGGCCAGGTGTCCTGGTCTCCCACACACAAAGCATTTTCTAATCTCCTCTCCCCCCTCCATACGTTCTTTCTCATCACCTAACTTCCTGTTCCCCTTAAACTGATTCTATCCCCTTCCCCTTTCCCCATCTCTGGTCTGAGTATAATAATTCAATTGAACAAGCTCAATTTCCTCCTTTCTCTTATTTGCCTTCTAAGTCACACATCTTTCACACTGCTCCACTATCAGCAAGATTCCATTCCGCTCTCTTGCCTGCCAACCTAAGCGCACACTCTGCAACATGCTATATATGTTAGGCTTTAATTCTTTTACAAAGGCAGACACTACTAGTGGAACTGCATTTTGCTCTATGTCTGTTATCCCACCAAAGCCTTCAAGGCTTTTAACAGCCTGTCCAGAAACTCTGCAGGCCCCTCATTCTCACACTGTTTCATTACATTAATTTTACCTTAATCAATATGGGAGGGGAAAGCTCTCACAATAGCATACCTAAAATCTGTATATAGATAATACTCAAGTAGCAGATGCAGATGGTTTTGCTCTCCTTATGTCATCAAATGTCTGTTTTAACTTGTGAATCTGTGATGAATTAGCAGTAGCCCTCAGTACCTGGTCAATGTCAGTTAGTATTGGTTTATATGTTGCACACACTAAGCAAGATTGTCTATTATAGCATATATTATGTCCATTATAGCATAGATTGTCTATTATAGCATATATTATGTCCATTTTAGCATTGATTGTCTATTATAGTCACGTCAAAAGTACCCTCATTTGGGCATTTATAGGGTCCGTCAGTTATCTTTTTCCATTTAGTACAATATTCATTTACCCATGGGTGTATAGTACGTTGCATTTACTTTAGGGGCCCCTTACATTACAGTCAACTGTGCTGTTCCCATACTTATCTCCTAGCTAGCTGAAACCCTTATTATAAGGACTTTGTCACCTAGACTGTCTTCTTGGTTAACAGAAGTTCCTGACTTGCCCAAACACATCACCTAGCAAGCCGAACTCCTTAACCTGCTGAAACACTAGTCACCACCTAGCAGGTCAAACTCCTTAACCTGCCTAAACACTTATTCCGAAACTCCTGGCGCCAAAACTCTTGTAATTAAGTCTATGTGTCACACAGACCCCTCAGTCATCCCACGTGTACACTAATTAATCAACTCAATATCCCCTTAGGTGATTGGTCAGGTCATTATTTCAGTATAGGCTTATTCTCAAGTATCCCTTGCTTTCAGCCAGGAACAAGGTCACTGCCTTTCGGCTAGCAGAACCTGTAATGTGGCTGATACAGGTTACCTATACCTACTCTTGCTTTGCCTGTTGACCAATCACCTTCTGGCATATGAGTTTTTGTTTTATACAAACAATAGCATAAGTTTTTACAACATGCATAAAATCAGATAATTATATTATTCAGACTTACTTAAGGAATCCGTCACTCTGGGCTATGAGATTAAGACTCCCTTCTCCAACAACTACTCAAGCAATTAGGCATTTTTAAAGGTGCCTTACCTTTCAGATGAGGATCGGTCCTGGTTGAGTAGAAGTTGGGTCTGTTTGTCTGTCTCCAGCTGTTCCAGAGATGTTGGATTCCCAGCCAATCCACCAAATTACTGTGGGTCTTTTAGTTCACCTTGGAAAGAACCAGGAGGCTGTAAGGTATTCATGAAAAACATTCTTAGAGTGACCGGACCATACCATATTTGTACCTTCTGTAACTAGCATGTAGTGGTTAGCTAAACTCAGGATGTCTGTGTCTCCCATTTACACAGGATAAGAGAAGTGTTAACTGAATTTGCTGAGATAATTATCTTAAAAGCTAAGGGGGCCCTGCTGTACATTAAGACAGACAAACCTTTAACTCATTACTCACCATTCACACACACAAAACAAAACACATACACCTAGATAACGAGTTTTGCGCTAAACAATGTGTGAAAATAACACCAAAAAAATTGCGTTATTTCACTCTCTATAGCGCTGCCATTGCGAGTTACTGAAAAGCCTCCTTGTGCTGTGCGTTATGGTGCGTTAAGCTCCATACCACACAAAAGCCAAGGGCTGATTTGACGTGCTTGTGCACGCTTTCCCCCATTGACATCAATGGGAGAAAGTGTTAGAAAAAAAAACCTAACACCTGAAGTGCGGAATGGAGATTGCCGTAACGCAACCCCATTGATGTCTATGGGGAAAAGAAAGTTACATTTAAACCTAACACCCTAACATAAACCCCTAGTCTAATCACCCCTAATCCGCCGCTTCTCGACATCGCCGACACTAATAAAAGCTAATAACCCCTAATCCTCCACTCCCCGACATCGCCGACACTACTAAAAAATATTAACCCCTATTTCGCCGCTCCCCGACATCGCTGCCACTAAATAAAGATATTAACCCATATTCCGCCGCTCCCCGACATCGCTGACACCTAAATAAACCTATTAACCCCTAAACCGCTGCCCCCCAAATCTAAATTACAAATTATAAAAAAAACTAACACTACTAAAAAATTTAAAAAAATCTAAAATTACAAAATATAATAAACACTAAATTACGAAAAATAAAAAACACTAAGATTACAAAAATAATAAACGAAATGATGAAAAATAAAAACAATTACACCTAATCTAATAGCCCTATAAAAAATAAAAAAAGCCCCCCAAAATAAAAACACCCCCTAACCACTGTTCCCTCTAATGAGCGTGGCAGCACGGCCGCGCATTAATTTGAGTGACACCACGCACTTCTTTATTATCCCCGCGCACCAAGATGCATTAGAGCCCTTAGCCGCGCCAAAAATTTCAGTGCGCACTCGCAGTTGAGATCTGGAGTCTGGTTTGACCAGGAGAAACTGAGGTGGAAGAAGCATTGTAATGTAAGTCTAACTTCTATATTGAATCTAAGAAATAAATAGTTCCCCTACTTTTAGCCCTGCTGCTGCGGGCTAGCACAGCACCGGACCGGACAGGGAGTTAACAAGATGTTTAAACGTATATGTCTTGGGCTGCAGACACTCTCATTTTATTATAACTTAAAGTAATAAAATGAGACTGCAGCCCAAGACAAATACGTTTCAACATCTTGCTAACTCTGTAACTTAGACACCACACACAAACTTAATCGCTGTGCTCCACTAAAGCAGAGGCGTGTACTGGGGGAGAATATACATTGCTGTCTGACTTCAATGCTGCAGCTGCCTTGCCCTTGCTCTCTTTCATCCCTTTGTAAATTACTGAAACAGCCGGCCCCAGAGTCATACAGAAACACTCCCCCCTCTCTATTCTTGGATTATGCTTTGCTTGCAGATATAAGACGTTGACAACGAGTAATATTTACTCATTGCTAGTCTAGTATACATAATTATAAATCATAATAAGACTTAAAATGAAAATAAGATATTGTGGAATAGCCCCACACATTAGGCTGTACAGGCTGTAGTGTTTGTTAGGTGAACATATCTACCCTGTGTGAATTGCACTTTATTAAGTTTAGTGAGCAGTGCCCAGACATATTCAATTCATACTAGTACTGTGAGTGACAGCAGGACTACTGACAATTATGGCACCAAATTTGCCAACAGATTTTTTTTTAAGTAAATAATTTTTTTATGTAATATTTTATTAATAATTATTAATAGTAATATACTAATATATAATAATAGCAGCTACAACTCATTTGACTATCATCAATTATAAAATTTTCTTTCAAAGTAAGTTACCTTACCTATCTATTTAAATAATCCAGATGACAATTCCTACCAAATTTATATTAATTTAAATAGACTGTTTAAGCCTGGAGGAATAAGGATTGTTAAAAGATATGATTTTAAACTTCTCTGAGGCAAATATCCCATTTTATTTTCAACAGTTTGATCTTAAATGGGATATTTGCTTCTGAGAAGTAATTTTAAAGTTAATGTGCTTTTTTTTTTTTTTTTTTTTATACTTGTAGTTGCAGGCTGAAAATTATATGTATTAATAAAGTTTGTGTTTGGTTATTTTCATTTCAATCAAAGAAAGATATATTTTTTTAAAGCTGTCTAGTTTATTATACTGCTCCATTTAAGGGGTTTAACATGATCTGAGTACTGGATTAATGACTGTCTGATGATGTGATTTATCTTTATGTTCCAATCCCTACTAATGTATTTCAGGCTGAGATTCATTTTATGCAACTATACACTATTTGATATTTAAAGTTGTTGTTTCACTAGCTGCATATCAGTTATTTAACGAAAGTTGCTTGCTGTTTAAAAGGACAGTGTACTTTTTTTCCCTTAATGTGTTTACAATGATTTGTTATACCAGCTGCCTACAGAGTATAAGATTTATGTAAAAATGCTGCTTTATTTTATTTATTGAAGAGAACAGTGTTTACATGTCTAATATCTGTGTTTACGTGTGTGTGTGACACACACAAACACACAATCTCACACGTGTATACAATATGCAAAGTTGCAGGAATGTATAAGTATGCTGCTGTTTCATAATATGTTATTAATATATATGTAAATTGTGTCCTCAAATATTTTATAATATAAAAGTGCTGCCCAGTTGTCAAGTCGTGTAAAAAAAATTTGCTCAGAGCAGGAGCAGGTCTGCACAGCTGTGAAAAAAATTAGAGGGAACATTGCCCCTAACCTACAATAAACTTCCAATAAGGGCCTTTTGTAGGGCATTGCCCTAAGTTAAACAGTTCTTTTACCTGTAAAAAAAATACAAATCCCCCCAACAGTAAAACCCACCACCCAACCAACCACCAAAAAAAAAAACCTAAGCTACCCATTGCCCCTAAAGGGGCATTTATATGGGCATTGCCCTTAAAAGGGCATTCAGCTCTTTTAAACTTTGCCCAAAGCCCTAATCTGAAAAAAAAACACCCCAAAAAAATACCTAACACTAACCCCAGAATATCTACTCACGGTTCCTGAAGTCCGGACATCCATCTCCATCCAGGCGGCAAGAAGTCTTCATCCAGGCGGCGAGAAGTCGTCATCTAGGCGGCAACATCTTCATTCATCATGGGGGCGTATTTTGTCTTCATCCCGGTGGCGTGGATCAGAGCCACCCTGGACTGCGAAGACATCCTGCGCGGAGCATCCTCTTCATACGGTCACCGCCGTACACTGAAGTTGAATGCAAGGTACCCATTTCAAAATGGCGTATCGTGCATTCCTATTTGCTGATTTGATTCTTCAAATTCAAATCAGCCATAAGGATGAAAGCTTCTGAAATCCTATTGGCTGTTCAAAAGAGCTAATAGGATGAGAGCTACTGAAATCCTATTGGCTGATTTGAACAGCCAATAGGATTTCAGAAGCTCTCATTCTATTGGCTGATTTGAATTTGAAGAATCAAATCAGCCAATAGGAATGCAAGGTATGCCATTTTGAAACGGGTACCTTGCATTCAACTTCAGTATACGGCGGTGACCGTATGAAGAGGACGTTCCCCACAGGATGTCATCGCCGGTCCAGGATAACTCCGCGCTGCTGGGATGAAGATATAAGACGCCCCCGCTATGGATGAAGATGTCGCTGCCTGGATGAAGACTTCTTGCCTCCTGGATGGAGATGGATGTCCAGAATTCAGGAACCGTAGATATTCTGGGGTTAGTGTTAGGTATTTTTTTTATTTTCTGGGGTGGTTTTTTTTTCAAATTAGGGCTTTGGGCAAAGTGTAATAGAGCTGAATGCCCTTTTAAGGGCAATTCCCATACAAATGCCCCTTTAGTTGCATTGGGTAGCTTAGTTTTTTTGGCGTTAGGTTTTTTATTTTGGGGGGTTGGTTGGGTGGTGGGTTTTACTGTTGGGGGGACTTTGTATTTTTTTACAGGAAAAAAAGCTGTTTAACTTAGGGCAATGCCCTACAAAAGGCCCTATTAAGGGCTATTGGTAGTTTATTGTAGGTTAGAGATGTTTTTATTTTGGGAGGGCTTTTTTTATTTGAATAGGGCTATTAGATAAGGTGTAATTGTTTTTATTTTTTATAATTTCGTTTATTATTTTTTGTAATCTTAGTGTTTTTTATTTTTCGTAATTTAGTGTTTATTATTTTTTGTAATTTTAGATTTTTTTAATTTTTTCGTAGTGTTAGGTTTTTTAAATTTGTAATTTAGATTTTTTAATTGGAAGTTTTTTTTATTTTATTAGAATTGTAATGTTAGGTTAATTTATTGTAATTTTATTTTAAAGTTAGGGGTGTGTTAGGTTTAGGGGTTACTAGTTTAATTTAGTGTTTTGCGATGTGGGGGCCCAGTAGTTTAGGGGTTAATAGGTTTAGTTTAGTAGTTACGATGTGGGGGGGCTGGCGGTTTAGCGGCTAATAGGACTATTTAGTGGTGGCGATGTGGGGGGCCGGAGGTTTAGGGGTTAATAGGTTTATTAGTTGCAGCGGTGTGGGGGGTCGGAAGTTTAGCGGTTAATAGGTTTATTTAGTGGTGGTGATGTGGGGGGTCGGAGGTTTATGGGTTAATATATTTTAATAGTGTTGGCGATGTGGGTGGGCGGCAGATTAGGGGTTTATAACTTTTTTTAATAGTCGCGATATGGGTGGGCGGCAGATTAGGGGTTAATACATTTAATATAGTGTTTGAGATGCGGGTGGGTGGTGGTTTATGGGTTAATAGGTAGTTTATGGGTGTTAGTGTACTTTGTAACAGTTTAGCTATGAGTTTTGGGAAACATTTTTGTTACACAAAATCCATAAGGCTATAACGCAAGCATTTTAGCCTGAACGCACAACCTGTAATACCGACGCTGTGGAAATCCCACACTCAAACGTCATTTTTTTGAGTGCTGAATGGACGTTGTGTTATAGGCTAAAATGCTTGCGGTATAGCTAGACTGCCGCAACTCGTAATATGCGTTTCCGACCATTCCACGCGCAATGGCCAATTTTTCAGCGGTATAGCTGTACCGCAAAACTCGTAATCTAGCTGATAATTAGTAATGTTCATGTTGTATGACTCCACCAAAGTGTATTAAAGAAAGGTAATATCCTTCAAACATGATATGAAAAAAAGTATACTATCAGGTGCATTTGTACAGATGTAAGGCTCATACATTCACAGTGCTCCTTGATACCTGAGAGTTTAAATTTCTCAAAAATAACTAAACCAAAGAGTCTCACTCATTTATGTGATATTGGTCTTTGACTTCCTAGAAATAAGGATTGCAAAAAGATAAAAGGAAGAGGTTATATAAGGTAAAGCGAGATATGTACAGTTGGATATTTGTCCAACATATCATACTATAAAACTACAATGTGTTTAACTGTATATAAAATTAATGGTATATCATCAGGCTTCAGAAGGTACCAGTTCTCAAAATGAAGGTGATGAGTCTGATGCACTAAAGGAGGGACAAGAAGTCGTCAAGAAAGTTACAGAGTTTAGAGTAGAAAACAAAGAGAGGTAAACGTGGGGAGGAGAAAATATACAATCTTATTATCAAAGCAACTATATTTTGCCTGACAACTCCAGAATGGGAATTAGGAGCTAACAAACCTATGTGTGGATTCTTCCCGATAAAATTAAACTTTAAGAAATTAAGCACATTTTTTACACTTAAAATAACCATATTCCTCTAGTGATAATAGTTCTGTGACTCTATCTATCCACATTTTGTTGTGGGGGGGGGGGTGATGGGTGTTTTCCAGCTGCAAGCTATTAGTGATTTGGCTCCATTGGGCCCAATTTGTAAGAAGTGAAATCTAAGTTTATAAGGAAATTTAGGTAAATCATTTAGTATTACTGCACTTCATTTGTGAGTATTGATTGGAAATGAGCCTCCACAGCCACATTCTCCGTATTCTATCCAGCACTCAATAGAAGCACCTGGGTAAATTGTACTTAGTCACAATGGGGTAAGGTACTATCGGAGCAAAAAAATGCATTTTTGGGGATGTTGAGTATCCTTGGGTGTGTGTGTGAAGATCCTATCCCATTCCTTCCTTTTCAATGGAAACCCTAAATCCTCAGGCCATCGAAAAGGTATAAGATAGTAATTGTGAACCATGTTGATATTGGAGAAGTTTACATGATAATGAAAGGGGGCTTTTGACACCTTCACTTCTGGAGCAAAGACTTTCAAAGTGAGTCATATTTCTAAGCAGGTTTGATTTATAAGTGGAATTATGAATGAAGAGGTGACATTGGGAATATTTAAGCCAGCCTGCAAATTTGACTCCCACTACTTCGGTTAGATTGTGTCTATCTAAGAGTTTTCCTTTTTCTATAAATTTAGATAAAGGAACTGTAAAGTCCCATTCAGTCAATCTCTTGTATCCTTTATCTAATCCACACACCATTTCATCCTTCAAAGGGACTTGGAATAGTGGAGAATGTGTAGTTGAGATACTCTTATTATAAAGTAAAATTGAATCCCAAACATAAAGCTGTGTTTAAGAGTATGTAAATATGAGCACAGAGGAGATCTTAGGTCCTTGGGAACCCAACATAATACCTCTACGTTATGAACCTTGAGGATGTGAGAATCGAAAGACACCCAGGCCTTAAATTCACTTGCACCATGCCAGTTGAGGACTCTTTGGACAGTAACTGCCTTGTAGTAATCTTTGATACATGGAAACCCAATCCCCCATTTTCCGTTGATCTATGCAAATTGTCTCTACAAATTCTAGGCCTACTTTTACCCCAAATAAATGAGTTAATATGAACTTGCAATCGCTTAACAAACCAGTTAGGTATGGGAATTGGGAGTGCTTGAAGGCTGTACAAGATTCTGGGTAATGTGGTAATTTTCATAGATTGTAATCGCCCCCACCATGAGATTGGCTTTGTTGTCCAGGATTGTAAGTCTTGTTGCGTGTTATGCAAAAGGAAGTATTATTTTCGTCAAAGAGCATTGATTGCTTAGGGGAGAGGTGAATACAAAGGCATTTAATGGCTTCAGTTTCTAATTTGAGAGGACATATTGAATTTAAAGATTGGAACATGGCTGGAGACAATGTTATGTTTAGGATTTCAGATTTTTGTGTATTTACTAAGAAATTGGAGAATTGTCCAAACATATTTAATTCGCTGAGAACTGTAGGAATGGAATGAAAAGGAGAAGAAATTGTGAATAGTATGTCATCAGCATACATTGCTATTTTGATGATAAATATGAAAAATTATGTGGACCAATGCTGATGCCTTCAACATCTTGGTCGGATGTGGGATGCTAAGACATGCATCGATAATATAAATAAAATGGGCAATAAGGGACAGCCCTGGTGGATACCATTTAAAATATTAAAAGAGCGAGATAACATTCCTTTTGCTTTAACTTTGGCACTGGGGTGTGTATAAAGATTAAAAATGCGTAAAATAATTTTGGGGCCAAGTCCAAATTTTTTTAAAGTCTCATAGAAATTGCCAAATAATTTGGTCAACATCTTTATCTGCATTGGAAGTGAGAAACACCAAATGGATATTTGTAAATCTTCATAGTACATTGAAGTCAGTGCTCTAATTGTGTTAGCTCTTGCTTCCAGATGCAGAACAAAGCCAACTTTGTCTGTATTGATAGTCGCGTTAAGGACAGTGTTGATACGCTTAGATAAAATTTTACCCAATTTTTTTATATCAGTGTTTTAAAGGGAGATGTTTCCTTAGCTGCCTGGATTTGTGGGAGATTTATTTCATTTTAGGATAAGGGAAATATGAACCTCAAACATTTTAATTGAAATATCCTGGTTATAATGTATTGTTTGAAATAATTTTAGGAGATGGGGTGCTATTATGCTTTTAAAGGTTTTATAATAGGCATGGGAGAGACTGTCACGGCCAAGACTCTTCCCAGTGGGGAGATCTGTAATTGCTGACAACACCTCTGTCAGAGAGATTGGGTCTTCTAATTCCTTAACTTTGGTTGGTTGTAGTTTGACTAAATGTGCTTCTTTGATGTATTGACTCATATGTTTAAGGTGCTCTGGGGATGTGTCTAAACGTAGATCATATCAATGGGAATAATAATCGCTTAAATGATTCGCTATTCCTATACTATGATAAATAGCAGTATCGTTATGTGCTGTCAGTTTATGTACTGTATATGGGAGTTAAAAGATTGCGATTTCAGGGCTCTTGCAAAGAGGGGGCCAGTTTACCTCATAAAAGTATGTCTTTTTTTAAAGATGAAGTGCTTTTCTTTGAGCATATTTAAGCAAAGTGGCACTGAGTTTCTTTCTGACTGTGGTGAGCCATGCAAAGATTTTCATGTCTGTTGGGGAATTTTTGTGTTGAATTTCTAGGTAGTGTAGGCGTTTGGTTAATGTGCAGACAGTAGCGTCATACGATTTTTTGAGGAAGGCTTTGTGTTTGATACATTCCGCCGTAATGACCACTTTATGGGCTACCTAGACAGTACAAGTAGTTTCTGAATTAGCATTAATTTGAAAGTATTATTTTAATGATTTAGTGAGTGCTTCTAGGGTGGAGGGATTGTGCAATAGAGAACCATCCACTCTCCGCATAAATGGCGTGTGAGGCTTCTCCGACCATTCTAATAATAATGTAATCACAGAATGATCTGACCACATTGTGGGTCCAATATCTGACTCCTTAAGGAGAGACAGACTATTCTGGTTAATTACTAAATATTTTAGTTGTGTGTATAGGGACCAAGGGTGAGAATAAAGTGTATATTTGTGCTGAGATGGATGTTGGATGAATCTCGATTGTTCAATGCACTTGCATACAATGTTAAGAGACTTAGACAAGTTTTGTGTGTTGCTCGAAGATTAGTCCAACATGGGATCTATAGTGATATTAAGATCTCCACTAAAAATCAGAGTCCCTTTCTTGGATTCGATAACTAGGGAAAAGAGTTGTTTGAAGAATCTGGTTCTGATGTTGTTTGGAGCGTATACATTAACTAGGGTGATTAGACGATGACATAATAAGCCCACAATTTTCAGGATTCTGTCCTTGGTCACTTGGTGAAACTTTGTTTAATACCTGGAAAGGGAGATGTTTTGGTATGAGAATTCTTACCTCGTTCTTTTTAATGTTATTAGAATTGAAATATCCATCCGGGAACTCTCTAGAAAGGAAAAGATAAAGTGGCCTTATCTTCCCTGAAGTCCAGCCGCCCAGTGCATACCATTTTAAATCTTTTGCTATCCTTTGTTGAAAAAGCAGCAATGTACTACTGGGAGCTATCTAAACACATTAAGTGAGCCAATTACAAGATCCATTTGTGCAACCACCAATAAGCAGATAGCTCACAGCAATGCATAGTTGCTCCTGAGCCTACCTAGGTATGATTTTTAACAAAGGATACCAACAGAACAAGATAAATTAGATAATACAAGTACATTGAAAAATTGTTTAAAATTGCATGAACTATCTGAATCATGAATGTTTATTTTTGACTTTACTGTCCCTTTAATTTATTTAAACATTGACTCTGCTAATGGATTAGAATGCCATTTAAAAAATAAAAAAACAAAAACACAGCTAATAGATTAGAAGAAAGACCTATAAATGTTCAATTGTTATAGATACACTCTGCTAGATTACGAGTTTTTGTCGGTAATGGTGTGCGGTGTTAACGAGCATTTTTTTCTCACCGCTCACTTAAGACAACGCTGGTATTACAGGTTTTTTTAAACCCGGCGTTAGACTCTAACAAGTGAGCGTAGAGCAAAATTTAGCTCCACATCTCACCTCAATACCAGCGTTGCTTACGGTAGCGATGAGCTGCTAAAATGTGCTTGTGCACGATTTCCCCATAGGAATCAATGGGGCAGTTTTGATTCCTATGGGGAAACACATTTTATGTCTACACCTAACACCTTAACATGAACCTTGAGTCTAAACACCCCTAATCTTACACTTATTAACCCCTAATCTGCCGCCCGACATCACCACAACCTGCATTATATAATTAACCCCTAATCTGCTGCCCCCAACATCGCCGACACCTACATTATATTTATTAACCCCTAATCTGCCGCCCCCAACGTCGCCGCAACTATATTAAATGTATTAACCCCTAATATGTCGCCGCCAATGTCGCCGCCACTATAATAAAGTTATTAACCCCTAAACCTAAGTCTAACCCTAATCCTAACACCCCCCTAACTTAAATATAATTTAAATAAATCTAAATAAAATAACTACAATTAAATAAATAATTCCTATTTAAGACTAAATACTTACCTATAAATTAAACCCTGAAATAGCTACAATATAACTAATAGTTACATTGTAGCTAGCTTAGTGTTTATTTTTATTTTACAGGCAACTTTGTATTTATTTTAACTAGGTACAATATAGTTATTAAATAGTTATTAACTATTTAATAACTACCTAGCTGAAATAAATGCAAATTTATCTGTAAAATAAAACATAACCTAAATTACAATTACACCTAACACTACACTATAATTAAAATAATTTCCTAAATTAACTACAATTAAATAAAATAAACTAAATTACAGAAAAAATAAAATAATTACAAGAATTTTAAACTAATTACACCTAATCTAATCCCCCTAATAAAATAAAAAAGCCCCCCAAAATAATAAAAATCCCTACCCTATACTAAATTACAAATAGCCCTTAAAAGGGCTTTTTGCGGGGCATTGCCCCAAAGTAATTAGCTCTTTTACCTGTAAAAAAATACCCCCAACATTAAAAACCACCACCCACACACCCAACCCTACTCTAAAACCCACCCAATCCCCCCTTAATAAAACCTAACACTACCCCCTTGAAGATCACCCTACATTGAGACGTCTTCACCCAGCCGGGCATAAGTGGTCCTCCAGAGGGGCAGAAGTCTTCATCCGATCCGGGTAGAAGAGGACCTCCAGGCGGGCAGAAGTCTTCATCCAGGCGGCATCTTCTATCTTCATCCATCCGGAGCGGAGTGGGTCCATCTTCAAGCCAGCCAATGCAGAGCATCCTCTACTTCCGATGACTCCCGACGAATGAAGGTTCCTTTAAATGACATCATCCAAGATGGCGTCCCTTGAATTCCAATTGGCTGATAGGATTCTATCAGCCAATCGGAATTAAGGTAGGAAAAATCCTATTGGCTGATCCAATCAGCCAATAGAATTGAAGTTCAATACTATTGGCTGATCCAATCAGCCAACAGGATTGAGCTCGCATTCTATTGGCTGTTCCAATCAGCCAATAGAATGCAAGCTCAATTCTATTGGCTGATTGCATCAGCCAATAGGATTTTTCCTACCTTAATTTCGATTGGCTGATAGAATCCTATCAGTCAATCGGAATTCAAGGGACGCCATCTTGGATGACGTCATTTAAAGGAACCTTCATTCGTCGGGAGTCATCAGAAGAAGAGGATGCTCCGCGTCGACTGGCTTGAAGATGGACCCGCTCCGGTCCGGATGGATGAAGATAGAAGATGCCGCCTGGAGGAAGACTTCTGCCCGTCTAGAGGTCCTCTTCTGCCCAGATTGGATGAAGACTTCTGCCCCTCTGGAGGACCACTTGTGCCCGGCTGGGGGAAGACGTCTCAAGGTAGGGTGATCTTCAAGGGGGTAGTGTTAGGTTTTATTAAGGGGGGATTGGGTGGGTTTTAGAGTAAGGTTGGGTGTGTGGGTGGTGGGTTTTAATGTTGGGGGGGTATTGTATTTTTTTTTTACAGGTAAAAGAGCTGATTACTTTGGGGCAATGCCCTGCAAAAAAGCCCTTTTAAGGGCTATTTGTAATTTAGTATAGGGTAGGGATTTTTATTATTGTGGGTGGCTTTTAATTTTATTAGGGGGATTAGATTAGGTGTAATTAGTTTAAAATTCTTGTAATTATTTTATTATTTTTTGTAATTTAGTGGGGGGTTTTTCCGTACTTTAGTTTATTTAATTTAATTGTAGTTAATTGTAGTTAGTTTAGGGAATTAATTTAATTATAGTGGTAGTGTTAGGTGTAATTGTAACTTAGGTTAGGTTTTATTTTACAGGTACTTTTGTTTTTATTTTAGCTAGGTAGTTATTAAATAGTTAATAACTATTTAATAACTATTGTACCTAGTTAAAATAAATACAAACTTGCCTGTAAAATAAAAATAAATCCTAAGATAGCTACAATGTAACTATTAGTTATATTGTAGCTATCTTAGGGTTTATTTTATAGGTAAGTATTTAGTTTTAAATATGAATAATTTATTTAATTGTAGTAATTTTATATAATTTTATTTAAATTATATTTAAGTTAGGTTAGGGTTAGACTTAGGTTTAGGGGTTAATAAATGTAGGTAGGTGTCGGCAGATTAGGGGTTAATAAAATTTAACTAATGTTCGCGAGGCGGGAGTGTGGCGATTTAGGGGTTAATATATTTATTGACGTGGCGGCAATGTCCGGTCGGCAGATTAGGGGTTAATAACTTTAGTTAAGTGTTTGCGATGTGGGGGGGCCTCGGTTTAGGGGTTAATAGGTAGTTTATGGGTGTTAGTGTACTTTGTAGCACTTTAGTTAAGAGTTTTATGTTACGGCGTTAGCCCATAAAACTCTTAACTACTGACTTTTAAATGCGGTAGGAGTCTTGACAGGAGAGGCTGTACCGCTCACTTTCTCCAAGACTCGTAATACCGGCGTTAGGCAAATCCCATTGAAAAGATAGGATACGCAATTGACGTAAGGGGATTTGCGGTATGCTCGAGTCGCGGAAAAAAGTGAGCAGTACACCTGCATCTGTCAGACTCGTAATACCAGCGGGCGTTAAAAAGCAGCGTTGGGAACTCTCAACGCTGCTTTTTAAGGCTAATGCAAGACTCGTAATCTAGGTGACTGTATTTACAGAGGTTAAACATTTAGTTCTCTTCAAGCAATGCAAGTACAATAATAAAAACAATCTTAAAGGGATTTAAAAGTGTGAAAAGAAAACGCCCTAATAAGTTATTTTTTTTGTGCACTATAGTATACATATAACTATGGCTGCGTTTACATAATTTTCGTTAATGAACTTTTATCAACCATAAAGTGTTAATTTTTCTCCTGTTTAAAGTAATGGTAAACTTTCCCCTTTGTTTTAACAGATCCAGAATGTAACATTTCAGATGGAGTTTAATTCATCAGTTGTAATGAAGAAATTTTTTAACTTACTTTTTAATTTAGTGCTGAACTTCAAATATCAAGCATACTGACCGGCCACCTAAAAATAAATTTTATTGGTGTGCTAACAACAAAAATGCCGTACGGCTAGAGGACTGATTGGAGAACAGTTCACACCTTAAAGCTCACAAACAAAAAATGACTTGTGCAGTGGGTGGCTGGAGCGCAGGGTATTTAAATTAGCACCATTTTTATTGTATACAAAGTATTGTTTTACTCCTGACAAACAAAAGGAGACATTAAGGCACTAAGAGCATGCAACATAGTGTGGAAGCATACTTAAAACAAAATCCCACTGTACAGTGTCTTAGAAAAACATACGGCTAGATTTAGAGTTTTGTCGGTAAGGACCCGCGTATCTAACGCTGGCTTTTTTCTGGCCGCACCTTTAAAATAACTCTTGTATTGAGAGTCCACAGAATGGCTGCGTTAGGCTCAAAAAAAGGAGCGTAGAGCATATTTAACGCAACTTCAACTCTCGATACCAGAGTTGCTTACGGACGCGGCCAGCCTCAAAAACGTGCTCGTGCACGATTCCCCCATAGGAAACAATGGGGCTGTTTGAGCTGAAAAAAAACCTAACACCTGCAAAAAAGCCGCGTTCAGCTCCTAACGCAGCCCCATTGTTTGCTATGGGGAAACACTTCCTACGTCTGCACCTAACACTCTAACATGTACCCGAGTCTAAACACCCCTAACCTTACCCTTATTAACCCCTATTCTGCCGCCGCCGCTATCGCTGACCCCTGCATATTATTTTTAACCCCTAATCTGCCGCTCCGTAAACCGCCGCTACTTACATTATCCCTATGTACCCCTAATCTGCTGCCCCTAACACCGCCGACCCCTATATTATATTTATTAACCCCTAATCTGCCCCCCACAACGTCGCCTCCAAATGCCTACACTTATTAACCCCTAATCTGCCAAGCGGACCGCACCGCTATTATTATAAAGTTATTAACCCCTAATCCGCCTCACTAACCCTATAATAAATAGTATTAACCCCTAATCTGCCCTCCCTAACATCGCCGACACCTAACTTCAATTATTAACCCCTAATCTGCCGACTGGAGCTCACCGCTATTCTAATAAATGTATTAACCCCTAAAGCTAAGTCTAACCCTAACACTAACACCCCCCTAAGTTAAATATAATTTAAATCTAACGAAATGAATTAACTCTTATTAAATAAATTATTCCTATTTAAAGCTAAATACTTACCTGTAAAATAAATCCTAATATAGCTACAATATAAATTATAATTATATTATAGCTATTTTAGGATTAATATTTATTTTACAGGTAACTTTGTATTTATTTTAACCAGGTACAATAGCTATTAAATAGTTAAGAACTATTTAATAGCTAAAATAGTTAAAATAATTACAAATTTACCTGTAAAATAAATCCTAACCTAAGTTACAATTAAACCTAACACTACACTATCAATAAATAAATTAAATAAAATACCTATAATTATCTACAATTAAACCTAACACTACACTATCAATAAATAAATTAAATACAATTCCTACAAATAAATACAATGAAATAAACTAACTAAAGTACAAAAAATAAAAAAGAACTAAGTTACAAAAAATAAAAAAATATTTACAAACATTAGAAAAATATTACAACAATTTTAAACTAATTACACCTACTCTAAGCCCCCTAATAAAATAACAAAGCCCCCAAAATAAAAAAATGCCCTACCCTATTCTAAATTACTAAAGTTCAAAGCTCTTTTACCTTACTTCTTGGGGGCCCTTTGCGGGGCATGCCCCAAGAAGTTCAGCTCTTTTGCCTGTAAAAAAAACCATACAATACCCCCCCCAACATTACAACCCACCACCCACATACCCCTAATCTAACCCAAACCCCCCTTAAATAAACCTAACACTAAACCCCTGAAGATCTTCCTACCTTATCTTCACCATACCAGGTTCACCGATCGATCCAGAAGAGCTCCTCCGATGTCCTGATCCAAGCCCAAGCGGGGGGCTGAAGAGGTCCATGATCCGGCTGAAGTCATCATCCAAGCGGGAGCTGAAGAGGTCCATGATCCGGCTGAAGTCTTCATCCAAGCGGGAGCTGAAGAGGTCCATGATCCGGATGAAGTCTTCTATCAACGGCATCTTCAATCTTCTTTCTTCGGGAGCCATCATCTTCCATCCGACGCGGAACATCCTCTTCTCCCGACGCCTAATAGCCAAATGACGGTTCCTTTAAATGACGTCATTCAAGATGGCGTCCCTCGAATTCCGATTGGCTGATAGGATTCTATCAGGCAATCGGAATTAAGGTAGGAATTAAGGTAGGAAAAACTTGATTCTGATTGAACTTGATTCTGATTGGCTGATTCCATCAGCCAATCAGAATATTCCTACCTTAATTCCGATTGGCTGATAGAATCCTATCAGCCAATCGGAATTCGAGGGACGCCATCTTGGATGATGTCATTTAAAGGAACCGTCATTCGGCTAGTAGGCGTCGGGAGAAGAGGATGTTCCGCGTCGGATGGAAGATGATGGCTCCCGAAGAAAGAAGATTGAAGATGCCGTTGATAGAAGACTTCATCCGGATCATGGACCTCTTCAGCTCCCGCTTGGATGAAGACTTCAGCCGGATCATGGACCTCTTCAGCTCCCGCTTGGATGATGACTTCAGCCGGATCATGGACCTCTTTAGCCCCCCGCTTGGGCTTGGATCAGGACATTGGAGGAGCTCTTCTGGATCGATCGGTGAACCTGGTATGGTGAAGATAAGGTAGGAAGATCTTCAGGGGCTTAGTGTTAGGTTTATTTAAGGGGGGTTTGGGTTAGATTAGGGGTATGTGGGTGGTGGGTTGTAATGTTGGGGGGGGTATTGTATGTTTTTTTTTACAGGCAAAAGAGCTGAACTCCTTGGGGCATGCCCCGCAAAGGGCCCTGTTCAGGGCTGGTAAGGTAAAAGAGCTTTGAACTTTAGTAATTTAGAATAGGGTAGGGCATTTTTGGGGGGCTTTGTTATTTTATTAGGGGGCTTAGAGTAGGTGTAATTAGTTTAAAATTGTTGTAATATTTTTCTTATGTTTGTAAATATTTTTTTATTTTTTGTAACTTAGTTCTTTTTAATTTTTTGTACTTTAGTTAGTTTATTTCATTGTAGTTATTTGTAGGTATTGTATTTAATTAATTTATTGATAGTGTAGTGTTAGGTTTAATTGTAGGTAATTGTAGGTATTTTATTTAATTTATTTGTTGATAGTGTAGTGTTAGGTTTAATTGTAACTTAGGTTAGGATTTATTTTACAGGTAATTTTGTAATTATTTTAACTAGGTAGCTATTAAATAGTTCTTAACTATTTAATAGCTATTGTACCTGGTTAAAATAAATACAAAGTTACCTGTAAAATAAATATAAATCCTAAAATAGCTATAATATAATTATAATTTATATTGTAGCTATATTAGGATTTATTTTACAGGTAAGTATTTAGCTTTAAATAGGAATAATTTATTTAATAAGAGTTAATTAATTTCGTTAGATTTAAATTATATTTAATTTAGGGGGGTGTTAGTGTTAGGGTTAGACTTAGCTTTAGGGGTTAATACATTTATTAGAATAGCGGTGAGCTCCGGTTGGCAGATTAGGGGTTAATGTTTGAAGTTAGGTGTCGGCGATGTCAGGGAGGGCAGATTAGGGGTTAATACTATTTATTATAGGGTTAGTGAGGCGGATTAGGGGTTAATAACTTTATTATAATAGCGGTGCGGTCCGGTCCGGTCGGCAGATTAGGGGTTAATAAGTGTAGGCAGGTGGAGGCGACGTTGAGGGCGGCAGATTAGGGGTTAAAACTTATAATATAGGGGTCGGCGGTGTTAGGGGCAGCAGATTAGGGGTACATAGCTATAATGTAGGTGGCGGCGCTTTGCGGTCGGCAGATTAGGGGTTAATTATTGTAGGTAGCTGGCGGCGACGTTGTGGGGGTCAGGTTAGGGGTTAATAAATATAATACAGGGGTCAGCGGTGTTAGGCGCAGCAGATTAGGGGTACATAAGTATAACGTAGGTGGCGGTCGGCAGATTAGGGGTTAAAAAAATTTAATCGAGTGGCGGCGATGTGGGGGGACCTCGGTTTAGGGGTACATAGGTAGTTTATGGGTGTTAGTGTACTTTAGAGCACAGTAGTTAAGAGCTTTATGAACCGGCGTTAGCCCAGAAAGCTCTTAACTACTGAATTTTTCTGCGGCTGGAGTTTTGTCGTTAGATTTCTAACGCTCACTTCAGACACGACTCTAAATACCGGAGTTAGAAAGATCCCATTGAAAAGATAGGATACGCAAATGACGTAAGGGGATCTGCGGTATGGAAAAGTCGCGGCTGAAAAGTGAGCGTTAGACCCTTTTTTGAGTGACTCCAAATACCGGCGGTAGCCTAAAACCAGCGTTAGGAGCCTCTAACGCTGGTTTTCACGGCTACCGCCAAACTCCCGGCTAGATTTAGAGTTTTGTCGGTAAGGACCCACGTATCTAACGCTGGCTTTTTTCTGGCCGCACCTTTAAAATAACTCTGGTATTGAGAATCCACAAAATGGCTGCGTTAGGCTCCAAAAAAGGAGCGTAGAGCATATTTAACGCAACTTCAACTCTCGATACCAGAGTTGCTTACGGACGCGGCCAGCCTCAAAAACGTGCTCGTGCATGATTCCCCCATAGAAAACAATGGGGCTGTTTGAGCTGAAAAAAAAACTAACACCTGCAAAAAAGCCGCGTTTAGCTCCTAACGCAGCCCCATTGTTTGCTATGGGGAAACACTTCCTACATCTGCACCTAACACCCTAACATGTACCCCGAGTCTAAACACCCCTAACCTTACACTTATTAACCCCTATTCTGCCGCCCCCGCTATCGCTGACCCCTGTATATTATTTTTAACCCCTAATCTGCCGCTCCGTAAACCGCCGCTACTTACATTATCCCTATGTACCCCTAATCTGCTGCCCCTAACACCGCCGACCCCTATATTATATTTATTAACCCCTAATCTGCCTCCCACAACATCGCCTCCACCTGCCTACACTTATTAACCCCTAATCTGCCGAGCGGACCGCACCGCTATTATTATAAAGTTATTAACCCCTAATCCGCCTCACTAACCCTATAATAAATAGTATTAACCCCTAATCTGCCCTCCCTAACATCGCCGACACCTAACTTCAATTATTTACCCCTAATCTGCCAACCAGAGCTCACCGCTATTCTAATAAATGTATTAACCCCTAAAGCTAAGTCTAACCCTAACACTAACACCCCCCTAAATTAAATATAATTTAAATCTAACAAAATGAATTAACTCTTATTAAATAAATTATTCCTATTTAAAGCTAAATACTTACCTGTAAAATAAACCCTAATATAGCTACAATATAAATTATAATTATATTATAGCTATTTTAGGATTAATATTTATTTTACAGGTAACTTTGTATTTTTTTTAACCAGGTACAATAGCTATTAAATAGTTAAGAACTATTTAATAGCTAAAATAGTTAAAATAATTACAAATTTACCTGTAAAATAAATCCTAACCTAAGTTACAATTAAACCTAACACTACACTATCAATAAATTAATTACATAAAATACCTACAATTACCTACAATTAAACCTAACACTACACTATCAATAAAGAAATTAAATACAATTCCTACAAATAACTACAATGAAATAAACTAACTAAAGTACAAAAAATAAAAAAGAACTAAGTTACAAAAAATAAAAAAATATTTACAAACATAAGAAAAATATTACAACAATTTTAAACTAATTACACCTACTCTAAGCCCCCTAATAAAATAACAAAGCCCCCCAAAATAAAAAAATGCCCTACCCTATTCTAAATTACTAAAGTTCAAAGCTCTTTTACCTTACCAGCCCTGAACAGGGCCCTTTGCGGGGCATGCCCCAAGAAGTTCAGCTCTTTTGCCTGTAAAAAAAAAACATACAATACCCCCCCCCAACATTACAACCCACCACCCACATACCCCTAATCTAACCCAAACCCCCCTTAAATAAACCTAACACTAAGCCCCTGAAGATCTTCCTACCTTATCTTCACCATACCAGGTTCACCGATCGATCCAGAAGAGCTCCTCCGATGTCCTGATTCAAGCCCAAGCGGGGGGCTGAAGAGGTCCATGATCCGGCTGAAGTCATCATCCAAGCGGGAGCTGAAGAGGTCCATGATCCGGCTGAAGTCTTCATCCAAGCGGGAGCTGAAGAGGTCCATGATCCGGATGAAGTCTTCTATCAACGGCATCTTCAATCTTCTTTCTTCGGGAGCCATCATCTTCCATCCGACGCGGAACATCCTCTTCTCCCGACGCCTACTAGCCGAATGACGGTTCCTTTAAATGACGTCATCCAAAATGGCGTCCCTCGAATTCCGATTGGCTGATAGGATTCTATCAGCCAATCGGAATCAAGGTAGGAATATTCTGATTGGCTGATGGAATCAGCCAATCAGAATCAAGTTCAATCAGAATCAAGTTTTTCCTACCTTAATTCCTACCTTAATTCCGATTGGCTGATAGAATCCTATCAGCCAATCGGAATTCGAGGGACACCATCTTGGATGACGTCATTTAAAGGAACCGTCATTTGGCTAGTAGGCGTCGGGAGAAGAGGATGTTCCGTGTCGGATGGAAGATGATGGCTCCCGAAGAAAGAAGATTGAAGATGCCGTTGATAGAAGACTTCATCCGGATCATGGACCTCTTCAGCTCCCGCTTGGATGAAGACTTCAGCCGGATCATGGACCTCTTCAGCCCCCCGCTTGGGCTTGGATCAGGACATCGGAGGAGCTCTTCTGGATCGATCGGTGAACCTGGTATGGTGAAGATAAGGTAGGAAGATCTTCAGGGGCTTAGTGTTAGGTTTATTTAAAGGGGGTTTGGGTTAGATTAGGGGTATGTGGGTGGTGGGTTGTAATGTTGGGGGGGGTATTGTATGTTTTTTTTTACAGGCAAAAGAGCTGAACTTCTTGGGGCATGCCCCGCAAAAGGCCCTGTTCAGGGCTGGTAAGGTAAAAGAGCTTTGAACTTTAGTAATTTAGAATAGGGGAGGGCATTTTTTTATTTTGGGGGGCTTTGTTATTTTATTAGGGGGCTTAGAGTAGGTGTAATTAGTTTAAAATTGTTGTAATATTTTTCTTATGTTTGTAAATATTTTTTTATTTTTTGTAACTTAGTTCTTTTTAATTTTTTGTACTTTAGTTAGTTTATTTCATTGTAGTTATTTGTAGGTATTGTATTTAATTAATTTATTGATAGTGTAGTGTTAGGTTTAATTGTAGGTAATTGTAGGTATTTTATTTAATATATTTATTGATAGTGTAGTGTTAGGTTTAATTGTAACTTAGGTTAGGATTTATTTTACAGGTAATTTTGTAATTATTTTAACTAGGTAGCTATTAAATAGTTCTTAACTATTTAATAGCTATTGTACCTGGTTAAAATAAATACAAAGTTACCTGTAAAATAAATATAAATCCTAAAATAGCTATAATATAATTATAATTTATATTGTAGCTATATTAGGATTTATTTTACAGGTAAGTATTTAGCTTTAAATAGGAATAATTTATTTAATAAGAGTTAATTAATTTCGTTAGATTTAAATTATATTTAACATAGGGGGGTGTTAGTGTTAGGGTTAGACTTAGCTTTAGGGGTTAATACATTTATTAGAATAGTGGTGAGCTCCGGTCGGCAGATTAGGGGTTAATGTTTGAAGTTAGGTGTCGGCGATGTTAGGGAGGGCAGATTAGGGGTTAATACTATTTATTATAGGGTTAGTGAGGCGGATTAGGGGTTAATAACTTTATTATAATAGCGGTGCGGTCCGGTCGGCAGATTAGGCGTTAATAAGTGTAGGCAGGTGGAGGCAACATTGAGGGCGGCAGATTAGGGGTTAATAAATATAATATAGGGGTCGGCGGTATTAGGGGCAGCAGATTAGGGGTACATAGCTATAATGTAGGTGGCGGCGCTGTGCGGTCGGCAGATTAGGGGTTAATTATTGTAGGTAGCTGGCGGCGACGTTGTGGGGGGCAGGTTAGGGGTTAATAAATATAATACAGGGGTCGGCGGTGTTAGGGGCAGCAGATTAGGGGTACATAAGTATAACGTAGGTGGCGGTCGGCAGATTAGGGGTTAAAAAATTTAATCGAGTGGCGGCGATGTGGGGGGACCTCGGTTTAGGGGTACATAGGTAGTTTATGGGTGTTAGTGTACTTTAGAGCACAGTAGTTAAGAGCTTATGAACCGGCGTTAGCCCAGAAAGCTCTTAACTACTGACTTTTTTCTGCGGCTGGAGTTTTGTCGTTAGATTTCTAATGCTCACTTCAGACACGACTCTAAATACCGGAGTTAGAAAGATCCCATTGAAAAGATAGGATACGCAAATGACGTAAGGGGATCTGCGGTATGGAAAAGTCGCGGCTGAAAAGTGAGCGTTAGACCCTTTTTTGAGTGACTCCAAATACCGGCGGTAGCCTAAAACCAGCGTTAGGAGCCTCTAACGCTGGTTTTCACGGCTACCGCCAAACTCCAATTCTAGGCCTCCAAATCTAGGCCATAATTTGCATGTCTAAAAGAAACGTTTGCAATCTGAATCCATCCTGAAAAGTGTTAATAATCTGAATTCCATGTAAATAGGCATGCTGGATATACTGGGCAAGTATGCCTAATGATTCTAATTGTTCACTTTTTATATTGTGTAATTTTAAAAAAAATAATTCCCCCTCATTATTTGGAAAAATTACTTTTCCCGTATTGGTGAGGTTTTCATCTAAAAACAGGATAGACAGGCTGGGAAATAATTTTCCTGTAGAAGAATGTGGCTGCAACTAGTCTCATCTATCTTATATGGGGTTTTTATATTTATCACACTATAAATTGTGAAACCGAATCCAACCGTCCAAAGTTGTATAACTCGTGTGTATAGATTGCATTTTTCAAAAATCCTCTGTAAGGATCACAATTTCAAAAACCCTCTCTCACTGTACAGACCGTGATTTCCAAACCTCTCTCTCCCTGTGCAGGAAGGGTTTTCTATTTGCCTCATTTCTTTAACTGTAAGAAGATACAAAACTCTAGATCACGTCAAAGCAATTGCCGAGAGAAAAACAATTCCTAAAAATGAGAATATTCTTCTTTACAGTTCTGAAAATGCGATTATGAAAAAAAAATAAAGATTGTAATATAGGGTTTACTAAACACAATTTCTGTTTTTTTTGCAGTTTAAGAATAAATGTTAGATAGAATGATGCTTTCAAAGAAAAGATTAGTCTAGAGAATAACATGTAGATGTGTTTTTTATAGTTTCATTAGTGGTTAAAATATTTACAAAATAAGTGTAAAGTTTTAGTGTCTATAAAACAATGGGAGCTGCCATGTTGTAATTTAGGTTACGTTCTCTGCTGGCCAATTAGGGGCAGTTATTAATAGGACATTAGAGTGTGCAGCCAATGGCTTTGTGGAATATAACAGTGTTCTGCACTTCTAACAGGAACTGAAAAGCTCACAATTTCATAATGGAATTACAGGAAAAAGGGGACAAAATAAATAATTAAAAGATATTGTAGTGTTTTTTTATATGTACAATTTATTATTTTATATAACCATCTCAAAGTGTTTAAAGCCCCTTTAACACCTACCAAGTTTTTCACCAGCTGGTAAAACATGATGCAAAAGTATGTAAACTGGGTGTAAAACTGTAGACAATCCAAGATTTTGAGAACCAAAATTATTTGCACTTTAGAATTCCTGATTATTGACAACAATATAAACACTGCCTATCTGTTTAAGTCCTGCAAGAGGGTTTAACCATTAAACACACTGTTGAAGTTAGCTCTAAAGCATCTATGCACTGTTGGCAGATCTTGTGAGTCAATGACAAGAGACATATGTGTGTAGCAACCAATCACCTGAGGATATGTGGATATGCTTTTCAACAAAGGATACCAAGAGATAAAACAACATTTGAAAAGATTAGTGAATTTAAAAGTGTTTTAAACGTACAAGATCTATCCAAATCAAGAACGTTTATTTTTTACTTTTCTATGCCTTTAAGCATTTTAATTGTGCACCTTTATATCCCTTTAATCAAGTAAATTGTAGAACAACTACTTTTTCCGCTGTTATGAGAGAAAAGCTTTTAGGAAAGATTAGAAATATGGATCTAAACAAAAGTACAATATACACATTGGCCTCTATTTATGAAATGTCTTGCGGACCTGATCCGACAGTGCGGATCAGGTCCGCAAGACATCGCTGAATGCGGAGAGCAATACGCTCTCCGCATTTAACATTGCACCAGCAGCTCACAAGAGCTGCTGGTGCAACTCCGCCCCCTGCAGACTCGCGGCCAATCGGCCGCCAGCAGGGGGTGTCAATCAACCCAATCGTACTCGATCGGGTTAATTTCTGCCGATTCCTGTCCGCCTGCTCAGAGCAGGCGGACAGGGTTATGGAGCAGCGGCCTTTGTGACTGCTGCTTAATATCTGCTGTTTCTGGCGAGTCTGAAGACTCGCCAGAAACACAGGCCGTCAAGCTCCTTTCGAAGCTTGATAGATAGGCCTCATTATTTCTAATAAAATTGCAATTTAAAAACAAAACAAAAAAAATTCAAAGGGCAGGTGCATTATTAAGTAAAAAATAAATGTTAAACACTAAGAAGATTGTCGAGCCCGATATTATTTGATTTTAAAACTCTTAACATTGATATTAAACTTGTTTAGATTCTTTTTACTGAATCATAATAATAATAAGAGATGAAACCTAATAAAAATGTACTGTCTATGCTGAATAATTCTGAGGTAACAAAAATAATACATTTTGATCCTCTAAATGGTTTCTACCTATAATGTTTTTTTGTCTGTTTGTTTTTTGAGAGACAAGATAAATATTGGCGAGTGATATCTCTGAGCTAATAATTAATTGGTTTAGTAAGTGACTGTTAGCTGTTAAGAATGTTTAAAGGGACAGTCTACAATAGAATTGTTTTTGTTTTAAAAGATAGATAATCCCTGTATTATCCATTCCCCAGTTTTGCATAACAAACACAGTTATATTAATATACGTTTTACCTCTACGATCACCTTGTATCTAAGCCTCTTCTGGCAGCCCCCTGATCACATGACTTTTTATTTATTATCTGTTGACTTGCATTTAGAACTGTGTTGTGCTGACTTAAATAACTCCTCCGGTGTGTGCACAATGTTATCTATATGGCCCACATGAACTAGCAGTCTCCTGTTGTGAAAAGCAAATAACAAAGCATGTAATAAGATGCTGTCTATAGTGGCTTAGAAACAGGCAGAAATTTAGAGGTTTGAATGTTATAAAGTATATTAATATAACAATGTTGGTTGTGCAAAGCTGGAGAATGGGTAGTAAAGGCGTTATCTATATTTTTAAACAGTAACAATTTTAGTGTAGACTGCCCCTTTAATGAAATCCTATGTAGTCTTTGAAGTTGATCCCTGAGAGCAAAGAGCAGTATATATATATATATATATATATATATATATATATATATATATATATATATATATATATATATATATATATATATACACACAGTATATATATGTATGTTTCAACATCCTAACTGAAGGTCTTAATATTTGTATTACGTTTGCAGGTAGCTAGTTGTATTACTTACTTTGTGCTGTGGGGATGCAGCTGTGAAGCAGAGATAAGCAGAAGATGGCTGAGATATGTAGGTTCCATGCATTGGACTTGGGGATCTTCCTCATTTCATAAAGCATTTTATTATGTCAGCAGCAGAAACTGAAGGTTATCTTTAAAAACAAAGCACCTTATTAATTATAGATATTAAACATTTAAGACACCATTTACCTTGGAGTTTCCAAAAACAGCTCACTGTGCATAGATTAATGGACTGAAACTAGAGAAACTGTCTGATGAGCAATATTTTCCTGGTTTTGTTTTAACAATTATATATTTGGTACAAGAAGCACAGTTTTTGATTCATATAGAAAATTTGCTGCATTCTCTTTTTTTTTTATTGAAGAAGCAGCAATGCATTCCTGGAAGCTTGCTGAACACATAGGGCAAGATTACAAGTGGCGCATTATGATATTTTAGCGCACAATGTGGTCTTTTCGCAAATCAATTTTCATTGCGCAGCTATTCGCCTTTTACGCAACAATCCTTTCCGTGCTCGAAGAGCTGTAGTTAACAATTTTGCGCAACATAAATTTTTTTACGAACCACTTAAAAAATACATTACAAAGTACAGTTACACTCATATTAACACTGTCTAATAACAATTATTTAAAAAAAAATATTGCACCGAGTTCTCGGGTGTTACAAAAAAAGCCGACGCAGGGATTTTACCTTTACTTACATACACAGAGAAACATGGATTTATATGTAGACATATATTTAACTATGGAGATAAAGAAAATATTTCACATTACAATCTTATGCACATTAAAAAAGAGATATTCGCATATAGATCTAGAGATATATAGATATATATATATATATTCATATACATATCTCTTTTAAATAGATATATCAGTCCAAAAATGGACACATATATAGAGAAAAATGTATTTACAAATAAATAGAACACATTCCGTTGCGAAAACATTTTCACAATGTGAAATATTCGAATTTTCATGTACACTTTTCAAGGAGAATACGTCAAGGGCTTTGTGCAACATATTTTTGTGTTTTTTTTTTTCTATTTGTCTTCTGCATTGACTTCTATGGGGAATACGTGAACGTGCACGCAATTTGGTTGTTTAGATTATGCGGCTTAACGCACACGCAAAATAAGTTATTTTGCAACTTGTAATAGCTTCGCAACTCCAAATGCGAAAAAGCCGAAATGTGCGCTGTGTTTTTCCAACTGATTTGTAATCTTGCCCATATAACAATAACATGAGGCATATGTGCAGCCACCAATAAGCTGCCCTTGAGCCTACCTAGGTATCTTTTTTTAACAATGGATACCAAGAGAACTTGGAAACTTGTTTAAAATCACATGCTCTATCTGAATCAGGAAAGAAACAATTTGGGTTTCATGTTCATTTAAGCCTTACTGTTTTATCATTCTAATAATATCACAATATTATTGCATTACAATTGATTCCAAATGTTAAAGTTAAAAGAATCAGTTATTTTAATCTAACACTTACATATTTGTTTTTGTTTTTATTGTTCTGGATTATATCTATTTTCAAATGTATTATTCATGTTGCTTTACAAATGAGAAATATAATGTTATATATGTATTGTAGCATATGTTTTAAAGATATTTAAATATGCTAAAAATTGTACAAATGTTAAATTAATTTTTTACACCATAAAAAATAAACTTTTAAAACAGTAAGAGTAATACAGCAGTCAATAATGCATGCAGCTTACCTGCTGAAATATAGCATGACATGAAAAGAAACAATCTACAGTCCTCGTGAAGTCTAAACCCAAATCCCCAATAACTTAGGAGCTTTCCTAAGTATAAAGTTTGTGTATACATTTAACTGGATTATCAGTTAATTATTATCTTCTGCAAATATTATCAGAAGAGGATCTATGGGAGGCTCTTAACTGGGGTTGACCAGTTAACTTGTAATTTAAAAATGTGTTCTCATGGGGTAAGACAAGAGAGGTCATCATGGCTATTATATAATTACACATACACAGAAAGAATAAGGATATCATTTCTATTGCAGTTGCACAATAAAAGTAGCTGCAGTCTCTGGATTCTTTTTTTGCTGATCTATATCAAATGTCACAGTACAAAGAAATGACCCAGTTAACAAAGCAACACCTCTAGCATATTCACCTGAAGGGACTATAAAGTGCAGGTTGCGAGGAGGGTAGCGGCCATCTTTGTCTTGCCAACTATCAGCTTCCAAGACTACATCGCCTGAGCTAGTTAGTGTGGATGTAATTAAACTTAGGTCCACACGGCAATATTTGGAGTGTGCCTACACAGAAACTATTTTTAGTTTCAGTGAGCGCAGTGTCTGCGCCGTGTAGTCACACTTCAAATAGCCCCCCCCCTGCAGTAAAATGCAGATGAGCTGCGATGTCAGTGATGTGGGTGGTGACATCACTCTCCCATTGACTTCTGTGACCTAAGATGGTGGTGACCAATGGGTGAGGGAGGGAAGAGAGCTATTTGGGATAGATCAGGTAGGGATCAAGGAGTGGGAGGTGTCAGGTGGGAGGGTAATCTCTAAACTACAGCTAAAATTATCCCTACAAGCTACCTGATTAACCCCTTCTCTGCCAGGAATTATTAAAGTGTGGTGCGCAGCTACAATTAGCAGTCTTCTAATAACCAAAAACCAATGGCAAAGCCATGTATGTCTTCTTTTTCTCAACAAAGGGGATCCCCTAGAAGCTTTCACAATCATTTGTGTCTTGAAATTCAAAGTTATTGAAAAAGTTAACATTTTTTTTTAAATATGATCGCATTTGGCTGTTATATAGTGGCATGAAATATACCAAAAACTGGCCTAGATCAATACCTTGGGTTGTCTACTTAAATAAAAACAATATATATATAGTACTGTTTAAATAGAGGGATAGGAAAAAAAAGCTTAAAATTCTTTAGTATTTTGGGACATTAAACCCACATTTTTTTATTTCATCAGTCAGACGAGAATACATTTTTTTTTTTAAAAAATTCCGATTTGCTTTGATTATTACATTTTCTTTGTTTTTTTATCCTTTTTTGAAAAGCAGGATGTAAGCTCAGAAGAGTGCAAGTGTCTGCAGCAGCACTATATGACAGCAGTTTTGCAACAATGTTATACATTAGCAGTTTCCTGTCATGTAGAGCTTCAGGCATGTGCACGCTACCTACCTAGGTATCCCTTCAACAAAGAATAACATGAGAACAAAGCAAATTTGCTAATAGAAGTAAATTGGAAACTTTTAAAATAATTTTTCTATATATTGAAAAAAAAAATTGGGTTTAATGTTCCTTTAAATATTTAAATTTGTTTATATATGTAATATTTAGTGTTGCCCTAGGCATAGGACTAGATGAAATTTTGGAGATATGTGCTGAATTATATTTTTATATATTTTTATGTATATAGGAACATATCTCCAATTAGTCCTATACCTGGGCCAGCAATAAATATTACAAATAGCAACACATTTAAAAAGTAAAACACTTGCATTGTTTGAAAACTTTAATATTGCAATGGAAAAGGGGCTTCAAAAACCTTATTTTTCCTCTTTTACACCTAGTTGAGCGTGCCGAAATCTTAGACACTTTATCGACAGCTTCTGACAGTGTTTTACTTGTTTGCGCGTTCAGTGGAAACCTGGTGTAATTTAGTGCTTTTTGGCTTTTATTATTTTTTATGGGATGCGTAATTTTTTATGGCAGCCAGACCGCCAGTAATGACTGAAATATGCACCATCAGAAACTGTCAATAAGCGTAATAGCTTCTGAGAGCATTTTTTTCATTTTGTAACCTCACAAAAAACCAATTGCAGCTCAATGGAAACGAGCCCGTAGTAGCTAATTAGTAAAACAATATTGCTCCTTTCCCCTTTCCTGCACTATTTTTGCAACAAGCTGCACTAATAAATGAATAAATCGGGGGTTTCCGGTGGGAGGAGCTGTGCAGTGTGAACACGCTGTGTCGGCGCTGAGAGCCGAAGTTTGATCAGCTCCATACTACTCTCTTCTGGCGTCTTATCTCCCGTTGTTGGTGCGGATAGCACCCTAGGGAGCCGGGCAAGTACTATTCAAGCCCAGACGGGAAACCCACAAAAGACTCAATTTCGGCTTCTTTGTCAAAGCCGCAACTTCGCTACTCTGTCAAGAACTGGCAACCTGAGTATTGTGCTTAGTGATTTGTACCTGCTTTTTGTCCATCGTTGTGTGTACAACATGTATCTACTATAATAAGACACTTTATTCTACTCAAGCCACAGACCAGTATTCTTGAAAGAATGATAGCTGGCAGTGAAAACAGATTACCTGTACGGGATAAACCCTGAGGATCAGTCGTGCCCGCTGTGGGGTAGCAATACCCCCTAGGACACCAAAGACACCTACAGAACGCTAACTTCTCTGGGAGCATTGAAAGTAACTTGAGCAAAGGTATCAGTGTCCAGTGTTCAGGGACATAACAGTTGAAGATTCTCGGCCAATCGGTAAGCGGCCCATTGTGCGAGCCTTTCCACCCACCCAATAGGAAGCGGAGGCGTGCCAGGAAGCAGACGACACCCATCATTTCCATTCGGAGCTCACGCAGGCTTGTTAAACTACCCAGAAATTGTGTTGCTTGAAGAGGGGAGCAGATTGCTGATTGGAAACAATAAGGAGAGCCCCAGAGTACTCCCTGAGGACTGAGTGAACAATCTGGGCGATATACACGTGAGTGACAAACGCCTGCTGCAATCTAATTGCTGGAATCTTTGTTTGTGTGCATATTATTCTGTGGTGGGTGGAGGCCTAGTAATACATTGCCACAGTATATGAGGATTTCCCTGTGTTTAAATACTGCTAAGACTATTTACTAGAACTACTTAAAAAGGGGAAGAAAGGAGTAACTGCATATATCTTCATTCCTGAAACAATACGCTGGATGCTATCGAGAAAGCCAGAGTTTACAACCTGTGCTCAAAAACTCCTTATGGACGCTACTTTACAACAAAAAAAAAAAAGGAGTAATTTATCTATTTGTAACCGTTGTGATCTCCTATTAACCCTTTTCTCTTCTCTTTTTTTATTTGTCCATAATTATAATATTGGTATCATAATATAATAGTATTTGTACTTAAAGTGTATGGTATAAGTACTTTATAGTGCCTTGAAGAAATAAGGGCTAGGAATTGGGAGCTATTAGTTTATTACTGGATCCAGGCACTCTTTATTTTTGCAGAGTTCTCTTTTATTTTCGATTGTAAATCTAGGTGTTACAAGGTTTAGATTAACTTAATAGTTAACCCATTCAAGTGGTCTATACATATATAATGTTAATGGATTTTGAGTCATTTATTTAAGAAGATCTTGATAATTTAATATCCCTTTGACACTTCTCATATTTCTTATTTAATTACGCAGAATTTGGTTGATAACTGGTTACCACGATAAAGAAAGGGAAAAGCTTTCTTTATTTAGCATAACTTAGCTTTTTCTGTCCTAGAGATCACAGGCCCTATTCACCTCTGTTTGATTCCCTTTTTTTTTTTAACACAGGTGGAGTGTTACAGAGAACACTCAATTAAAATACACACGAGACACATAGCCATAGGCTAGTGCTAAAGCACATACACAATCAAGAAGATAGGGAGAGGAGGGCTGTTACTATATACACATATTTATTTTGTTTTTTTCTAACACGTATCCGGGTTGTTTTTTCGCATGTTTACTTCACAGGCTACTGCCTGGCATTTTTTACGGACTAGGCAAGGTTTTCTTTTCTTTACTCACATTTTTGGATGGAAAAATGTATCACGCAGGGGAAATCCAATTCTCCCATAATGCCTGTGAAAACGAAAGACAAAAAAAGTAAAATTATTGATACCAGTTTAGATAGCACAATGGAGACCAGCAGGTCCCCATTTGATTCAAAAGCTCTTATAACTAAAATATCAGAAGTATTTTCACCACAATTTGAAGATATTAAAAAAGACTTGGGTTCAATTGCTACCGAAATAGGCTCACTATCTGCTGAGGTAAGACAGTTCTCAGCCCGATTAACAGAAGCAGAGACCAGGATCTCTGATATAGAAGATCAGACGCATGTTCAGGCTGACACCCTACGAAAACAAGAATCCAAAATCAAAAATATGCAGTTACGCCTGGAGGATCTTGAGGATCGCTCCAGGCGTAATAATATTAGACTAGTAGGACTCCCAGAACAGTCAGAATTTGAGGACTTAATAAAATTTACATCCACTACATTACCCCTCTCTCTTGGTATGCCATCCCACTTGTTGCCACTCACAATTGAGCATGCGCATAGATTGGGTCCCAAGAAGTCTTCTCTGGATGGAGTTGCAAAAAATAGAGTCTGTCTATTCAAACTTCTTAAATTTCAAGATAAAGTTGATCTATTAAAACTATTTAAAAAATCTGAGCCCCCAGTATTTGGAGGCAGCAGGATATTATTATTTCAGGATTTCTCCTTTGAAACTTCATCCAAGAGAAGACAGATGGCCCCTCACTGTACACAATTAATAAATAAAGGGCTAAAGGCTCGTATGGTGTATCCTGCCAGAATTATAGTTGAGGATCATTCTGGTACCAGACATGTATTTGATGATGTTACAGAAATTAAAAAATATATTGAGAGCAGCTAATTGCAGGGAATTTCATTAGCCAGTGTCTACGGTTTCTTTTTTAATATTGCTGAAAACTAATTATTTAATGCGATACAAGGATAGCGAAGTTGTTATTTTGTTTTATAGTATTCTAGGGTTGAGTTATGTGGTTTTTTTTTTTTTTTTCTCTCTTATTCCCCTTATCTCTTTTCTCTCCACCGCTTCCCTTCTGCCTCATGCCGCGCCCTCAGCTCGCCCCAAATGAATTGCTCTCTCATAAATTAGCTATCGAATTTCAAGTTAGATCGTGGTAGGAACTAAAGTATTATCTTGGAATATAGGAGGAATATCCTCTCCAATTAAACGCAAACTGGTCATTAAGACCCTAGCAAGATATAATCCAGATGTTGTTCTCCTTCAGTAGACACACCTTAATGAACATGAAGCAGCTAAATTGAAGATAAAATGGGTAGGGGAAGTAGTTTCTACGACTGGTCCATCTAGAAAATGTGGGGTTGCTATTCTCTTCCATAAAGAACTGGAATATAAGATTGAGAAGGTAGAAATAGACCCAGCTGCAAGATATATACTTATCCATGTTTTTATAAAAAACATTAAATTTATATTTTGTAATATATATGCTCCAAATCAGTTTTCTAGAGAATTTTGGGAGAAAATAAAAATTAAATTATTTCCTTTTATTACAGAAAATTTAATCTTAGGGGGTGATTTCAATGCCACTTTGTGTCCCGTGCTAGACAGATTGTCTAATAAAAATAGATCAGTATATGTAAAAAATGCAAAATACTTATCACAATTTTGTGCCAGGTTAAAATTAGTAGATGTTTGGTGTCTAAAAAATCCAGATAAACAATCATTTTCCTGTGAGTCCAAAGCACATGGCACCTTTTCGAGAATTTATTTATTTTTAATTACGGAGAATCTATCTATTCAGAAATTGGAGGCAGGAATTGGAGATATTATTATCTCAGATCATGCTATTATTTCTTTGACTTTTTTTACTAGGTTAAAACAACGGACCCAAACACCCAGTTTTTACTTTCCTCGATATTTGTACACTAATCCGAAATTTGTTAATTTTCTGAGATCACGGTGGCAGCAATATAATGCCGATAATGTGAGTTATTCTAATAAACCGGAAATTTTCTGGGAAGCTTTTAAAGCAGTAATGCGGGCAGAAATACAAACATATCTCAGTATAGCAAAAAAAAAGAGTAAAGCATGGGAAATTCAAAGTATGAATAAAGTTAAGAATTCATATAGTAAATATTGCCTAAACCATACTTCGGCAAATTGGAAAAGATATCAAGATAATAGGAAGGAAAGAGATTTATTTTTAAAACAAAAACTTTTAGAAGAAGAAGCAAAAATTAATCTCCAATTTAAAGGAACCCACGGATCCTCTGCTAAATATTTGGCTAGACTCATTAAGGTTAGAAAAAAGAAAAATCTTATCTCTGTAATTCAAACTGATAAGGGAAGATACACGGAGACTAATGGAATCATGGAGGCTTTTTTTGATTACTATCAACAGCTATACTCTGGAGTTAAGATATATAATGTTAATCAAGATCTTTTCTGGTCCATGATAAAGACACCTCAATTTAGTAGCGAGGATTTAATTTTAATCAATGCTCCAATATCTATCGATGAAATAAAAAAAGCCATAGACCACTTGAAAATGAATAAAGCTCCTGGACCAGACGGGTTCCCTGCAGAGTTCTATAAATGTATTGGCGAGGTCTTTCTGCCCACTTTAGAAAACCTATTTAATTACTATTATAGGTCGAATAATATGATTTCTAGCTACTTTTCTGCTGCTAATATTTCTCTCATCTTGAAGAAAGGTAAAAATCCCGAAGATTTGGCCTCTTACAGGCCAATCTCGGTTCTGAATACAGACTATAAGATCTTAATGGCCATTATTGCCTCAAGACTTTCTGTTAGTCTAGCTAAAATTATCCATCCTGACCAGACTGGATTTATGGTGGCTAGAAATCCAGTAAAAAATACTTGAAAATTGATTCATTTCTTAGATTATGCTTGGAATGTGGATAGGGAGAAGAAGAAGCCTTCATGGCAAGAGACTGCTATACTCTCTTTGGACGCGGTTAAAGCCTTTGACTCGATTGTGTGGGAACATCTCTTTAGAGCGATGGATCAATTCGGCTTAAAAGGGGAATTTGTCAAGTTTATTGTTAGATTATATCATAATCCAATCTCCTTCTTGCTTATCAATGGCTTCTTATCTCCTAAAATAATACTACAGAGAGGCACCAGGCAAGGGTGCCCTTTATCTCCTCTACTTTTCAATATAGCGCTGGAACCGCTTGTGATCCGATTTAGAGATGTATTGGAGGGAGTCCCATTCGGCGCATACCGTCTTAAAACATTGCTTTATGCAGATGACGTGTTGGTTTTTCTTACCAATATCCAGCAGTCTATCCCCATGATCATACACGTGTTAGAAATTTTCAGTTCCTTCTCAGGCTATAAGATTAACCTAGAAAAGAGCGAATTAATGTGTATAAATAACCCTCTGATAGCAGGCATTGATATCCCATTTAAAATGGTTGATGTTATTAAATATTTAGGCTTAATTTTACATAAAAATCCTAAATTTTGGTATAAGGCTAATTTTGAGCCTTTGTTTCAAAAAATTGGATCTGACTTACATCTATGGGCCGCCTTTCCATTGTCTATCACAGCTAGAGTAAATCTGATAAAATCAATCATTTTTCCACGTTTATTATACCCTCTTCAGAATCTGCCTTTATTTATATTAAATACGGATTTAAAGCTTTTTAACACCCTAATCTCCAAATTTATTTGGAATAATAAAAGGCCTTGCATTGCACTGGCTAGACTAATGCAAAATTACGGATCGGCGACTTTGGCACTTCCCAATCTCAAATTATATAACCTGGCTGTAATGGTTAAAACGGCAATAGATTGGTTAGCTGGAACCGCTTGTGATCCGATTTAGAGATGTATTGGAGGGAGTCCCATTCGGCGCATACCGTCTTAAAACATTGCTTTATGCAGATGACGTGTTGGTTTTTCTTACCAATATCCAGCAGTCTATCCCCATGATCATACACGTGTTAGAAATTTTCAGTTCCTTCTCAGGCTATAAGATTAACCTAGAAAAGAGCGAATTAATGTGTATAAATAACCCTCTGATAGCAGGCATTGATATCCCATTTAAAATGGTTGATGTTATTAAATATTTAGGCTTAATTTTACATAAAAATCCTAAATTTTGGTATAAGGCTAATTTTGAGCCTTTGTTTCAAAAAATTGGATCTGACTTACATCTATGGGCCGCCTTTCCATTGTCTATCACAGCTAGAGTAAATCTGATAAAATCAATCATTTTTCCACGTTTATTATACCCTCTTCAGAATCTGCCTCTATTTATATTAAATACGGATTTAAAGCTTTTTAACACCCTAATCTCCAAATTTATTTGGAATAATAAAAGGCCTTGCATTGCACTGGCTAGACTAATGCAAAATTACGGATCGGCGACTTTGGCACTTCCCAATCTCAAATTATATAACCTGGCTGTAATGGTTAAAACGGCAATAGATTGGTTAGCTGGTACTAATCTAGTCTCATCAGTAGAAATAGAGAACCATCTGATTACCCCATTTGCGTTAAAGGCTATACTACATATCACTGTCCAGAAATTACAGCAGAATGTTAGCTGTCTCATCACTATCAGAAATATAGTATTGGCCTGGCAGAAGTTTTGTGTAATACTAGATATAGATTATTTGTTCTCTGAATGGCTTCCTATTATAAATAATCCAAATTTCTTGCCAGGTCTCTATCAAAAAGCTTTTAAAGACTGGTCTGATAAAGGTCTATATTATGTAAAACAGTTATTTGATGAGAATGATCAATTTTTAGAAGCGGATACTATCTTTAATAAATATGATTTAGCTAGATCCAATTTATTTGCCTACTTTCAAATTCGTCATTTTGTCTTATCACAAAGTTGGTCTCTTCCTTCTCTTTCTGACTGGACGGATATTAAGCTCCTCATACAAAAATTTGTGGGAGGAAACTCTTCTATATCCTTGATGTATGATATCATGTTGAACAAACAGAGTTTACTATTCAAGGACAACATTTGTAAATCATGGTTCCCGCTAATTCCTTTGATAAATCATGATAAGATTACTCAGAGTTTTGACTCTCTACACAAGTGCAAAGTCCCGATTTCTTGGAATGAATCTCACATGAAGCTGGTTAATAATTTTTATCTTTCCCCGTGGAAAATTTCTAGAATGTTTCCGTCCTTGGTCAATTTATGTCCTCGTTGTTCACATGATAGAGCCGATGTACTCCACATGTTTTGGACATGCCCTATGGTAAGACAACTGTGGCTGAAGATTATCTTCTGGTTTAATAAATTATATAAAATATCATGTGCTTTATCTGCGGAGGATATTATTTTTCTATCCCCTCCACAGGAGGCTCTTAATGTGAATACTATAAATAGCCTAAATACCATTATTCTCACGGTTAGATATTGTATACTCAAAAATTGGAAAGCTAGGCGGATACCGGGATTAGCTATGGTCTTTAGGTCACTACAAGATCAAATTGTTTTCGAATCGTTTCATCTTCATGAAGCATCTGAGAAAAGGATCAAGAAGTTTTTTTGGAAATGGACGCCAGTTATTTTTTCTTATCCACATTCCTTGCAAAAGAGGATTTTGTCGCCTTTTCTTTCCTCACAAACCTTCGCGGAATTAACGCTACTGGATATTTTTCCACATATTTGGATTAATGGTACCATGAGAGAATCTTAGTTGGTGGCGCTTCGGGGGGGCGGGATGGGGACGAGGCGGTGGTAGAGATAGGGATTGGGAGAGAAATACCCCGGTGCATTGACCCTCCCTTTTTCCTTTTTTCCTTTTTTTTTTTTTGTTTGTTTGTCCTGTTTTGTTTTGCTGTTTTGTCTAGTTTTGTCTTGTTTTGTTGCTTTGTCTTATTTTGTTTTTATATTTGTTGTTGTGTTTCGAGAAGGAAAATTTAGGAAAGTATATTAATGAAAAAAGATTACGGTTCATGATTCTAGATACACAGGGTAGAAATATAAAACCATATTTTGTCATGTTAGCTACTTGATGAGAAATGTCTAGGACGTAAGTTCAGAATGATCAGTTAATAATAGCTAGTTTGCTGCTCATATTTGTAATAATCTTTGTGTCTTTTTTTTCGTTACTTCACTTGTACATTGATAAAGAGAGGTTTAAAATTTTCCATCTCTATGTATTAGAAAATAGAAAATAGGAGGTTTATTTATAATTGTCATTGTTATAACTGTGATGCAACAGATTTGTTTATTTGTTGACAACTTGATTGTTATAATCTTTTTCTTTTTTCTGTTGACTTTTATATTTAACCTCAATAAAAAGAATTTAAAAAAATAAATAAATGAATAAATCAGTTTAGTCAAGCAATCATTCGTTCTTTGTCTGTTCCATCCAATAATGTAATTTGCTGTTAGTGTATCGGACTATCGGACGATTCTCTGAATTGGTGTAAATTCAAACAAATTTGTATTCATCTGAAGCAGAATGCACATCTCTTATGTAGTAGCACTGCACATCATCAACTGCACCGAAACACTTCTATTACAATTACATATGAAAAAAATCCTGATTTTACTGTATAACATATTCATAAAAATCTAATTTACTTCATCATCAAGTAGAAATACAAATTGCATTGCTTTCATATAACAAAGCTATGTTAACAAGGCACCAAATTAACGGCTAGATTACGAGTCTTGCGTTATGAGTAAAAAAGGAGCGTTAAGCCTCATAACACTGCTTTTTTACTACTGCTGCTTTTACGAGTCTTGTAGGTACAGCTGTCCCGCAAACATTTTTGGCCTTACCACAAATCAACTTACGCAAATTGCGTATAGTCTTTTTTCTATGGGACTTCCATAGCGCCGGTATTACAAACTTGTCCTGGGAGGCCAAAAAGTGAGCGGTACAGCCTACCTGGTCAAGATTCATAATGCATTCTAAAGTCAGTAGCATAAAACCCATAACTAAAGTGCTAAAAAGTACACTAACACCCATAAACTACCTATTAACCCCTAAACCGAGGCCCTCCTGCATCACAAACACTAAAATTAAATTATTAACCCCTAATCTGCCACTCTGGACATCGCCGCCACTATAATAAACATATTAACCCCTAAACCGCCGCACTCCCGCCTCGCAAACATTAGTTAAATATTATTAACCCCTAATTTGCTGTCCCTAACATCGCCGCCACCTACCTACATTTATTAACCCCTAATCTGCCGCCCCAAACTTCGCCGCCACTATATTATACAGGGAGTGCAGAATTATTAGGCAAGTTGTATTTTTGAGGATTAATTTTATTATTGAACAACAACCATGTTCTCAATGAACCCAAAAAACTCATTAATATCAAAGCTGAATAGTTTTGGAAGTAGTTTTTAGTTTGTTTTTAGTTATAGCTATTTTAGGGGGATATCTGTGTGTGCAGGTGACTATTACTGTGCATAATTATTAGGCAACTTAACAAAAAACAAATATATACCCATTTCAATTATTTATTTTTACCAGTGAAACCAATATAACATCTCAACATTCACAAATATACATTTCTGACATTGAAAAACAAAACAAAAACAAATCAGTGACCAATATAGCCCCCTTTCTTTGCAAGGACACTCAAAAGCCTTCCATCCATGGATTCTGTCAGTGTTTTGATCTGTTCACCATCAACATTGCGTGCAGCAGCAACCACAGCCTCCCAGACACTGTTCAGAGAGGTGTACTGTTTTCCCTCCTTGTAAATCTCATGATGATGGACCACAGGTTCTCAATGGGGTTCAGATCAGGTGAACAAGGAGGCCATGTCATTAGATTTTCTTCTTTTATACCCTTTCTTGCCAGCCACGCTGTGGAGTACTTGGACGCGTGTGATGGAGCATTGTCCTGCATGAAAATCATGTTTTTCTTGAAGGATGCAGACTCCTTCCTGTACCACTGCTTGAAGAAGGTGTCTTCCAGAAACTGGCAGTAGGACTGGGAGGTGAGCTTGACTCCATCCTCAACCCGAAAAGGCCCCACAAGCTCATCTTTGATGATACCAGCCCAAACCAGTACTCCACCTCCACCTTGCTGGCGTCTGAGTCGGACTGGAGCTCTCTGCCCTTTACCAATCCAGCCACGGGCCCATCCATCTGGCCCATCAAGACTCACTCTCATTTCATCAGTCCATAAAACCTTAGAAAAATCAGTCTTGAGATATTTCTTGGCCCAGTCTTGACGTTTCAGCTTGTGTGTCTTGTTCAGTGGTGGTCGTCTTTCAGCCTTTCTTACCTTGGCCATGTCTCTGAGTATTGCATACCTTGTGCTTTTGGGCACTCCAGTGATGTTGCAGCTCTGAAATATGGCCAAACTGGTGGCAAGTGGCATCTTGGCAGCTGCACGCTTGACTTTTCTCAGTTCATGGGCAGTTATTTTGCGCCTTGGTTTTTCCACACGCTTCTTGCGACCCTGTTGACTATTTTGAATGAAACGCTTGATTGTTCTATGATCACGCTTCAGAAGCTTTGCAATTTTAAGAGTGCTGCATCCCTCTGCAAGATATCTCACTATTTTTGACTTCTCTGAGCCTGTCAAGTCCTTCTTTTGACCCATTTTGCCAAAGGAAAGGAAGTTGCCTAATAATTATGCACACCTGATATAGGGTGTTGATGTCATTAGACCACACCCCTTCTCATTACAGAGATGCACATCACCTAATATGCTTAATTGGTAGTAGGCTTTCGAGCCTATACAGCTTGGAGTAAGACAACATGCATAAAGAGGATGATGTGGTCAAAATACTCATTTGCCTAATAATTCTGCACTCCCTGTATTTATTAACCCCTAAATCTAAGTCTAACCCTAACACCCCCTAACTTAAATATAATTTAAATAAATCTAAATACAAATTACTATCATTACCTAAATAATTCCTATTTAAAACTAAATACTTACCTATAAAATAAACCCTAAACTAGCTACAATATAACTAATAGTTACACTGTAGCTAGCTTAGGGTTTATTTTTATTTTACAGGCAAGTTTGTATTTATTTTAGCTAGGTAGAATAGTTACTAAATAGTTATTAACTACTTAATAACTACCTAGCTAACATAAATAAAAATTGACCTGTAAAATAAAACCTAACCTAAGTTACACTAACACCTAACACTGCACTACAATTAAATAAATTACCTAAATTAAATACAATTAACTAAATTAAATAAAATTGGCTAAATTACAAAAAAAAAACCCCCCACTAAATTACAGAAAATAAAAAAAAAACAAATTACAAGATCTTTAAACTAATTACACCTAATCTAATAGCCCTATCAAAATAAAAAAATCCCACCAAAATAAAAATAACCCTAGCCTAAACTAAACTACCAATAGCCCTTAAAAGGGCCTTTTGCGGGGCATTGCCCCAAAGAAATCAGCTCTTTTACCTGTCAAAAAAATACAAACAACCCCCCCAACAGTAAAACCCACCACCCACACAACCAACCCCCCAAATAAAACCCTAACTAAAAAAACCTAAGCTCCCCATTGCCCTGAAAAGGGCATTTGGATGGGCATTGCCCTTAAAAGGGCATTTAGCTCTATTGCTGCCCAAAGCAATAATCTAAAAGAAAAACCCACCCAATACACCCTTAAAAAATCCCAAAAATCCAAAAAAA
This sequence comes from Bombina bombina, assembly GCF_027579735.1. Taxonomy (NCBI): domain Eukaryota; kingdom Metazoa; phylum Chordata; class Amphibia; order Anura; family Bombinatoridae; genus Bombina; species Bombina bombina. Next base: position 447,300,181 of record NC_069501.1, on the reverse strand, counting down.
AAAACCTAAATTCTTACACTAACCTCCTGAAGATGTCCTCAACGAAGCCAGCAGAAGTGGTCCTCCAGACGGGCAGAAGTGGTCCTCCAGACGGGCAGAAGTCTTCACCCAGATGGCATCTTCTATCTTCATCCATCTGGCGCGGAGCGGCTCCATCTTCAAGACATTCGGTGCGGAGCATCCTCTTCTTCCGACGTCTTCTTCTGGAATGACGGTACCTTTAAGTGACATTATCCAAGATGGCATCCCTTAGATTCCGATTGGCTGATAGAATACTATCAGCCAATCGGAATTAAGGTTGAAAAAATCCTATTGGCTGATACAATCAGCCAATAGGATTGAAGTTCAATCCTATTGGCTGATCCAATCACATTCTATTGGCTGATTGGAACAGTAAATATAGTAAATATAATATAGTGGCAGCAACGTTGGGGGAGGCAGATTAGGGGTTAATAAATGTAGGTAGGTGGCAGCAATGTAAGGGGTGGAAGATTAGGGGTTAATAATATTTAACTAGTGTTTGCGATGCGGGAGTACGGCGGCTTAGGACGTTGGGGGCGGCAGATTAGGGGTTAATAACATTATGTAGGTGTCGGTGATGTTGGTGGCAGCAGATTAGGGGTTCATAAGTATAATGTAGGTGGCGGTGATGTCCGGAGCAGCAGATTAGGGGTTAATAAGTATAATGCAGGTGACGGCGATGTCGGGCAGCAGATTAGGGGTTAATAAGTGTAAGATTAGGGGTGTTTAGACTCGGGGTTCATGTTAGGGTGTTAGGTGTAAACATAAATTTAGTTTCCCCATAGGAATCAATGGGGCTGAGTTACTGAGCTTTACGCTGCTTTTTGGCTGGTGTTAGACCTTTTCAGCCGGCTCTCCCCATTGATGTCTTTGGGGAAATCGTGCACAAGCACGTATAACCAGCTCACCGCTGACTTAAGCAGCGCTGGTATTGGAGTGCGGTATGGAGCTCAATTTTGCTCTACGCTCACTTCTTGCCTTTAAAACACAAAGAAAAAACAAATGAGAAGGCTCAACCTTACTTAAATAATTTCAATCAATGTTACTAAGGGTATGCTGCCTGGTAGGACATTATATAAAATACTAATATAGAGAAAAGTGATGATACCGGTATAAGGTATAACCAGAAAGACCAGGGAGAACAAGCAATCACCTTAAATAATGAGAGCAAATAAATGCATAAATCAAGCTTTAATCAAAAAATATATATACCAAATTTTACAAATAAACACAGATATACACATAGACTAGACAAACAAACAAACACATGGGCCCCTCATTCAGCTCAAAGAAACTAAACCTAAGCCGGCAATGTAGTCTCAATATTAGTTGGTAGATATCATATTGTAGCATGCATGACTATAAACAGCAACTGTGATAAATCCACATGTAGAGAGAGATGAAAAACATGAAAAAAACTCCAAATGATGATGAATAATGATGATGAGTAAAGCACAAATGTGAGTTAAAGCAATGCGGTAATGATATGTGCAAAACAGTCATTGATGAAAACAAAACAAATGATGATGAGTGATGATGATGAATGAAACACAGTTGCAACAAGGTTTAAAGCAATACAGCAATAAAGTGTGCAATGCAGTCATTTGAAAATGAGACACCGTTGCAAAGGTTAGCTAAGAGCATAAACACGTGTGCAGCATCCCTACTAGACATCCATAACGCTGTGGCCAGGTGTGGGGTATCCACATGAGAGGTACGGAACGAGTAAGAGGATACATTGATATTCAACCATCCAGTAATAAGTGGGCAAGTTCATACCATACGTCAAGTACTCCAAATACAACCCTCACAGATGAATCAACCTATCGCTACTCACTACACCTCCACACTCTGGCAGATACTGAAGCGATTCAGTCTTCTGATGGTAGGGGAAGCTGAACACTCAACGTGGGGGGATTCCACAAGCAGGATGCTGCGTACCGACGCATCCTCCTGCGCGTTTCACTCCGATATTGCAGTTCAGCTTCCCCTACCATCAGAAGACGGAATCGCTTCAGTATCTGCCAGAGTGTGGAGGTGTAGTGAGTAGCGATTTCAAATAGTATTTCTAGTCTAATACTGTTTTTTAAATGTGATATTCGATTCGAATGTGATATTCGATTCGAATGTGACATTCAAATTCGAAATAGTATTTCTAGTCTAATACTGTGTTTTTTAAATGTAATATTCGAATTCGAATGTGACATTCTATTCGAATGTGATATTCGATTCGAATGTGACATTCAAAATAGTGTTTCTAGTCTATTGTTTCTAGTCTACAATTGTGTTTTAGAAATGTAATATTCGAATTCGAATGTGATATTCGAATGTGGCATTCGAATTCCAATGTGACATTCGAAAACTGTAAATAACATTCGAAAATCGAATTTTTAAGAATATTCGTTCTTATCAACATTCTATTATGTAAATTGAATTTCTACAATAACATTCGTTCTAACATTCGAATTCGGATATAAACACATTCGCCCATCCCTAATTATGACTACAGCATCAGTGATTTGCACCCAAAAAGGCATTTAGCTTTCTTAGCAAATTGATTTTTAAAGGGACAGTCTACCCAAAAATTGTTATTGTTTAAAAAGATAGATAATGCCTTTACTACCCATTCCCCAGCTTTGCACAAACAACATTGTTAGATTCATATACTTTATAACATTTAAACCTCTAAATTTCTCTCTTTTTATTTATCCTTACAGATGGTGACTGTAGGTTTGGCATGTCTCTTTATACCAAACCTACAGATAGGAACTCACTTCTCCTATCTACAAGTTGCCACCCTGACCATCAAAAGAAGGGTATATTCTCCTCTCAATTGACGAGAGTAGTTCGTAACAACTCTGATTCTACCATCCTACAAACTCAGCTAGACACTATGTGCACGAAACTACTGGCTAGAGGGTATGACAAGAAAGACATTGGCACAGCTTGAAAGCAACTGGATGGCCAATCACAAGTCACACTGCTGGATCGGACTAAGTTGCAGAAACAAGCCTTGACTTCTAGGTTGAACTTTACCACGACTTTCACTCTGGAACATCACTGTGTATCCAGAGCAGTCCGTAATCGATGGGATATACTGCAGACTGACAAGAGCCTGTCAAACTGGAGATTGAACCCCCCTTGTATGGCTTATAAACGAGCCAGGAATATACAAGATATACTGGTCAAAACTGACCCTAAGGATTCCTATCAAAAGGATACATGGCTCAAATCTACCAAAAAGGGATGTTTCAAATGTGGAGATTGCATTACCTGTAATGGTATGCAAATGGACCCTACATTCCAGCACCCCCACTACAACAAGCGCTACAAAATACAACACAGAGTAACTTGTAGTAGCACATATGTTGTTTATATCCTGGTGTGTCCGTGCTCCCTCTTCTATGTAGGGAAAACCATTAAATCTTTTCAGGAAAAGATGGCCAACCACAGACACGCTATCAGGGAGGCCATCATGAAGGGCACCTCAGATCAGCTAGTGGCACACCACTTCACACAGCTGAAACATAGTGCCTCCAGCCTGAGGACCATGATTATAGACCATATACCACCTCTGGCTAAAGGAGATGACCGCAGTAGAATACTACTCCAACGCGAGACAAAATGGATCTATACTTTGAACACGGGGGGGCTTAACATACAATTGGATTATGGCCCCTTCATAGGATAACGATTGGCCCTATTTGTCTATGATCCAGTTATCGTCTATGCAGAGATCAGCTTGAATACACCAGCTTTTCTGATGCCTTTGCCCTGGTATGGTGGCCTTCTAACCTGATTGGCTGAAACCTCCACTAAAGTATCAATGTCTGGTGCAGGTCTGTAATTCCTGCATAATGATCTTCCCTCTAAACCTTAATTGAACTCATGATCTTAATGTGCATAACATCATCTGTCAATTTTTTTAAGTGTGTTCATTGCTCACAGCGTTGCTTTTAACATCGTCTTGGATTTCTGCAGTTTTACAGAAAGATGCTCTCTTGACTGCATACGTCACGCAGCATCAGATATGCAAATCAGTTATATGCCATAACCGACTCTGGATGAAAAGGTTGCACCAATTATAGTTCACCATAGTTCCGGAAAAGGAGTGTGTCCTTTGTGACCTGCACTCGGACATGCAAACACGCATTGTTACCATCAGTCAGTTGAGCTGGACACAGTGTATATAAGGCTACATTATCCTTATGTTTTTAATTTGCTCATTTTCAGATGTCAGGCAATGCCATCTGCCTGATGAACTGATTGATCCATTTGATAAAGGTGCTAGTTGGCACCGAAACGTCATGGGACCGTTTTATTTTTGATACTCTACAATAAAAGCTAAGTTTTACTTTACAATCCAGTGAGTGCTATCTTATTATATGACTGTTTGTATCTTGTGATACAACACCCTGGTGGATGTTTCTCAATATTTGAGAGTTGGAGTGCAGGTCCTTACTTGCTATATGCTATATATATATATATATATATATATATATATATATATATATACAAAACATACCCAGTTAAACACTTTATTAAATATGAATATTGCATATATATATATATTATATATATATATGTATACTTATGTTTTTATTTGTTTATATGTGTATATTTGTCTGTAAATACATATATACACATATAAATACATATGTACATATGTACACACATATAAACACACACATATATCTAGACATGTGTATGTATATGTCTCTATGAAAAATCCATTTGCAGCCCTTTTTTCTCTAACATCTGAGACCTCATATCTTTGAGCCCTTATAACTTTTTAATGCAATTTTTTTAAACTGTACTGTGAAATGTATTTTTGTGCCACTTTTTTGTCTTGCGTAACTGTTAACCAGAGCACTGAAGTTGTGCGCGTTAAATTTGATTGCACTCAAGCAATGCATCAACTCATAATACGCACGGATAACACAGTTAGGGCGCCACTCATAATCTAGCCCTATGTAGAAACATAAAGGTGAGGAGAGAGAACACGTTTTAATCTTACACTAGCCTGACTATTAAAAAGTAACCAAATGATTGCTTAGTTTGATGAGAGGTGTTAATAAAATGGTTAATATTGGTGTCTATACCCCTTCTCCACCCCTTTCCCAAAGATCTTCCCCCCTCTTATACACTAACGGTTGCAAATAGTAATAATTAACAGAGTCCAGTTAAATGCATGAACAACTTTATACTTATGAGACCTAGATTTAGAACTCTACACGGACAATAGGTTCTGCTACTTCTTCTGCTACTTTTGATCAAAGCAGGTAAGTTGCAAGCAGTTCCACCTGCTTTTATTGTTTTCAAAACCAATTTGTTCAAGGTTAATCAATTAAATTTTACTTCTGTACACTTTATTACATATGAATATATTGGTAAAAATTAAATAAAAACAACAAAAAACTCTTCTATACCCATAATTGAAGTAAATATATTTATAGTTTCTGATTTTTAAAAATGTCAAATTATTGAATAAATTGTAATTCAATTGCATTACAATATAATTGTAATAATAAAGCAGTAGGCTAGAAAGATTTTTATGTAATAAAATACATTTGCAGTTAAAGAGTAATGCCAATTCTGTATTGTATTTTGTTGCATCACTTCTTAAATATCACTCCAAAGAATAAAATAAAAATACTAGTATTAAAGGACCACTCAATGCAGTAGAATTGCATAATAAAACACCTACTCTGAATTCCAAATAAGCAAATAAATGTTTCCCCCATTTTCCATCCCCTTGTATCATGTGATAGACAGCAGCCAATCACAGACTAGAATACGTATACCCTGTGAAACAAGAAAGGAATACAATTCGGATAGCAACTCTCCTCTGGTTTCAGAACCGCTGCCTTCCCACAGTCTCTCTGAAGGTCTGTTCAATCGGTTTATGTATGTAGAAGGAGGCGCTGGTTCAGCAAAGGTCCCAAGCGATTCATTGGAATATGTCCTACAGCTTCTTCAAAGTTTCATCTGGATATTTGAGCTCCTATTCCTGATGACAGATATTGCACTGAAATGTTGCATCCATACACAGTGAATCGCCTCGGACCTTTGGTGAACCAGCGCCTCCTTCTACATACAAAAAACAGTTGTATACAATGTGAGCTTGTGCACATGCTCAGTACTAGGATCTTGTTCCCCAGAAAGTGTGAATATAAAAAAACTGTGCAAAATTTGATAATGGAAGTAAATTAGAAAGTGTCTTAAAACGAAATGCTCTATCTGAATTATAAATGTTTATTTTGACTTGAGTGTCCCTTTAATGCACTTTAATATATATTATCTATGATTAATGTCTCTTTTTCTCCAAAAAATGAAGATTTTGAACAAAATGATGAAGATCCCAAAGACCAATGAATGGAACCTTTACATGTCGGCCATCTTTTGCCTGACTCTGCTTGGCATCACCACAGCTTACAGTAAGCCCTACAACTAGCTGCTTGAGAAAGTAATATCAAAATATTAGGATGTTGAAATGTGTAATGATACATAATGCTGTTTACTTCCAGAGGTCAAACTCAAGGACTAAAGAAGAATGAATAAAACATTTACCTAACCAATAACTTATTAGCTCAAACAAACATCATTATTTAATCATTTTCATATTTATTTTGGCTTCAATTAAGTAACTTCACAGAACAGTTGTGTAATTTAACAGCAGAGAGCAACACATTATCTTGCCTAGTCTGCTTAACCTTTGTAAATCTAATGATTTATTACTTTCTTGTCATTTCAATGATTTGTTATTATTTACATGTTTGCTGGCTTTTTATTTTGCTGTAGCTGAATTAAGGCAGCTGAAAGTTGTTTGCAGTTCATATTCAAATCAGTGGGAAAAATGTTTGTTGCTATTGGCTCACAAGGTGGGTAAAAGTGAGTATCAACTTGCTGAATACTGCTGTTATCTGGCATATCTTTATATTACAGTTTTCTACCCATAAATGTATTTTACTGAGAGTGGACAAAAGTGGTGGGAGGAGCTATCCTAGACTCCATCTTCTGCCAGCTCTTGTGTGTATCTCATATCTCAAGTTGCTCTACAAATTTTCTTGGCTCAAAACTTTCTTGGGTATTATTAGGTAAATATGGTTAGACTTTATAATAAATTGTCCCATTGTAGGGTGGAGACTATTTATTTTATATATTATAAAAGAAATAGAAAGGTCAAAATTCAAATGTACATGGCTACATTTCAAATTTACATAGAAGCATTTTTGCAATAAACTTCCATTAGCAAAAATGCTTCTAGTATTAGTTATTACATTTTATCATAGATTAAGCTATCCAAGGGGATTTGTATCAGTGATTTGGTTATAGTGATTATATCATTTTTATTTATACCATTCTGCAATTTATTATTTTTATTGTTGTTGGCCTTCTGTTAGTTTTAACTGCTAGATGCTTAGTGCCAGATTACAAGTGGAGTGCTAAATTTTGTTTTCATAAAAGCGATATTTTCGCTCCACTGTGTAATAGCAGCACAAGCTTGCGTTGACATTGCTCTCACGTGAACGTGCTTCCATAGGCTCCAATGGAAGCCTTGTTCTGATGCTGTCAGAGATCTGAGCTGTATTGGGGGATAGGAGCTATGTTCAGGGTATAGGGCTAAAGTGGGGTATAGGGACTGTAGTGGGGGGATAGGGGATGTAGTGGGGGGATAGGGGTTGTAGTGGGGGGATAGAGGCTGTAGTGAGGGGATAGGGGCTGTATTGGGGTACTAAAAAAAAAAAAAAAACGAAAATGTATTCCCCTCTCCCTGAGTCTTACCTTATACCAGGGAGGGGGGAATCCTGAACCCTAGTGGTGGTGGTCCTGTGGGATTTGGAGCTTATCTGTCCACAATAAAGGGATGATCTATCTTTTTAAACAATAACATTTCTGGAGTAGACTGTCTCTTTAAAAATAAAGAATTTTAGTTCTGAAAGAGCATGCATTAATGTACTACGAGTAATTAAATTTACATTGTTCTCTTTGTATCCAGGAGCAGCAATGCACTACTGGAAGCTAACTGGTGATTGGAGGTCACACACACATATGCTTCTTGTCATTGGCTCACCATATGTTTTTAGTTAAGTTCCAATAGTGTTTTGCTGCTCTGGAGATGACTATCAGTTTGACCCTTTTGCAGAGTTAAACAAATAGGTGTATACAAGCACCAGTGTAATAATTAAATGCTCTAACATAAAGCATGTTCTTTTTGCACATTCTTTGTCCCTTTAATATAAGCATATAGTATATAGTTTTTTGTTAAAGGGACATGAAACTGAAAAATGTTCCTTCGTGATTCAGATAGAGCATACAATTGTCATCACATTTACTTCATTCTCTTTGTATACTTTGTTTAAGGATGGGGCAATGCACTACTGGGAGGTAGCTGAATACATTAAAGGGCCACTAAACCCAAAATCTTTCTTTCATGATTCAGATGGGTGAGCCAATCACACAAGGCTTCTATGTGCAGCAACCAATCGGCAGCTACTGAGCATATCTAGATATGCTTTTCAGCAAAGAATATCAAGAGAATAAAACAAATTAGATAATAGAAGTAAATTAGGAAGATGTTTAAAAGTGCATTCTCTTTCTAAATCATGAAAGAAAAAATGTGGGTTTCATGTCCCTTTAAGTGAGCCAATGACAAGAGACATATGTGCAGCCACCAATCAGCTGCTGCCTTCCAGTAGTGTATTGCTGCTCCTGCTCCTACCCACGTTTGCTGTTCAACAAAGGATTCCAAGAGAATTTAGCAAATCATAATAATAATAGAAGTAAACTGTAAAGTTGCTTAACAATTATGCGTAAATCATGAAAGAAAAATTCTGGGTTTCATGTTCCTTTAATATGAAGTCATAAAGATAAATCAATATATCATATTTGTAGGAATTGCCAACTGTACTGAAAATTAACAGTTGTTTTTCTTATTTTTACCTTTATAGCTCTTGGAAATTATATATATATATATATATATATATATATATATATATATATATATATATATATATATATATATATATATATATATAGTTTTCATCTACTCTAGTGGCTAATAGGGAGCACTGGCTTTTTATCCGTATAACAACATAGCTTCTACAATATTATCACCTCTGCTATATTTTATCCACTACCTATTTTCTAATATTATCGAATAAATAACATAGATTTGCTTGGTGGAAGTTGATCTTCGAGTCTGTGGATGCCCCTACCCTTGCTATCTAGTACTGCAAGTGGTTAGGCTGGTTTAGTTACAGTACACACAATTATGTGTACAGTGAAACCTGGATCCTGCCCATCTACCCAGTGGCGGACCTAATAAACAGAGGGCCCTGGTGCAAGAACTTTTTCTGGGCCTCCTAATTAAAATAAAAACAAATAATAATAATATATATATATATATATATATATATATATATATATATATATATATATATATACACACACACACACACATGCATTTATACACACACACATATAGACATGCATTTAAACACATATACATAATACACATATACATACATTTATACACACATACATAATACACATATACATACATTTATACACACATAGACATAATACACATATACATACATTTATACACATATACATAATACACATTTACATACATTTATACACACATAGACATAATACACATATACATACATTTATACACACATAGACATAATACACATATACATACATTTATACACACATACATAATACACATATACATACATTTATACACACATACATAATACACATATACCTACATTTATACACACATACATAAATACATTTATACACACATACATAATACAAATATACATACATTTATACACACATACATAATACAAATATACATACATTTATACACACATACAAAAATACATTTATACACACATACATAATAGACATATACATACATTTATACACACATACATAATACAAATATACATACACTTATACACACATACAAAAATACATTTATACACACATACATAATACACATATACATACATTTATACACACATACATAATACACATATACATACATTTATACACACATACAAAAATACATTTATACACACATACATAATACACATATACATACATTTATACACACATACATAATACACATATACATACATTTATACACACATACATAATACACATATACATACATTTATACACGCATACATAATACACATATACATACATTTACACACACATACATAATACACATATACATACATTTATATACACATACATAATACACATATACATACATTTATACACACATACAAAAATACATTTATACACACATACATAATACAAATATACATACATTTATACACACATACATATACACACACATAATAAACATACACATACATTTATACACATATACATAATACACAAATACATACATACATATACACACATAATACACATATACATAAATTTATACGTACATACATAATACACATATACATAATACACATATACATACATACATATAAACACACACACACATAATACGCATATACATACATTTATACACACATACATAATACACATATACATACACACATAATACACATATACATACATTTATACACACATACATAATACACATATACATAATACACATATACATACATACATATACACACACACATAATACACATATACATACATACATTTATACACATATACATAATACACATATACATACATAGATATACACACACATAATACACATATACATACATTTATACACACATACATAATACACATATACATACATTTATACACACATGCATATATACACAGTACACACATACATATATACATACATACATACCTACATACATACATACATACACACACACACACACATGCATACATGGAGAAGTAAATACATTTATTTACATATAACTAATGTTCTAGTTTTGCCCCATGCAAGCTGATTTTAGAGGAGTAAGCTTTATTTCAGGGGAAATAGGTTGTCTCTGCTGTTTTTAGGCATGGCATACCACAAAAATGTTTGAATTAATTGAATTAGTGACAAAAACAACAACTTACTTTTCACAGGAAAGGCATGAAGAGTTTACAATGAAGAATTCAAAATTATCTTCATTTCTAAACAACTTCTGCCTTTCTGAGCAGCCACAGTGTAAATGAAAAAAGGATTTATTACTTAGCTCTTTCCTCCTGAAGCTGCACTGCCTATCGGCAGCACAATGTGCAGTATGAGGCTTGAGCCTGGGCTGCTTGCTGATGGTTGGATGATGCAGCTGTCAGTCAGCACAGAACTCCTGTTAGAGCACTCCGGCAGGAACACAGCAAATCCATGACATCATGGTTGCCATGGTTAGTTTGCAATTTCTTCCTGGTTTCAGAAGGCAAACTTTGAAAACATGGTGCTTCTTGTAAACAGTCACTGCTCACTGTCACTGACTTGATCAACTCTCTGCTGCATTATATTAGCGCAGCAGCCGAGTGTTTAAGCAGCACACTGGAGGAGATTATATTGAGTAAACAGTGAGTGGTGTGCTGTTCCTATGTCTATGAGCCCCATTTGCAACAGTGATTGTTCCACCCCTGCAGCTACTCACCGTAAATAAAGTAGATCTCTTTGGGGGGGGCAAAATTTTTTACTAGAGGGGGCAAATGCCCCCCTTGCCCCCCTGTAGTGACGCCTATGCCGCTAGCACTTGTAATGGCTATTCACATTCAATCTTCAGTATGCAGCAAACGATCGCATGAAGAGAAGCCTCCACATCGGCTAACCGTGCTGCCGCCGATCCGCCTCTGCTCCATGCCACCTCCGCTCCATGACCCCTGGATAAAGATTGAAGATGGTGCCACCTCCGCTCAGCAACACCGGGATGAAGATTGAAGATGGAGCTGCCTGGAATAAATTCTTCACCGCCGGACTTCAGGAATGGTGAGTACCTATATCGGAGGGTTAGTGTTTTTTTTTTGGGGGGGCTGGGATTTTTTTTTAGAAAGGGTTTTTTTTTTTTGGGGTGGGATTTTTTTTTTAGAAAGGGGCAGTAAAATAGCTGATTACCCTTTTAAGGGCAGTGTCCATACAAATGCCTATTTAGGGGCAAAGGGTAGATAATGTTTTCTTAGAGTCTTTTTTATTTTAGGGGGGGTTACTGTTAGGGTAATTTGTATTTTTTTTTAAAGTAAAAGAGCTGATCGCTTTAGGGCAATGCCCTACAAAAGGCCCTTTTTAGGGCTATTGGTAGTTTAGTGTTAGCTTAGATTTTTTTATTTTGGGGTGTTTTTTTGTTTTTATTGGGGTATTAGATTAGGTTTAATTTTTTTATTTGTATAATTTTGTTTATTTTTTTCTGTAATCTTATATTTTCTTATATTTTGTAATCTTAGGTTTTTTTATTTTAATTTAATCTAAGGTTTTTTTTATTTTCATGTAAAGATAGGATTTTTTATTTTGGTAATTTTAAGATATTTTTTAAGGTAGTCTTTTTTATTTGGCGGTTCAGGGATTAATAGTGTTAATATGTAGTTTGCGTTGTGGGGGGTGGTGGATTAGGGGTTAATAGTCTAATTAGATACTTTGCATTGTGGGTGGATGGCGGATTAGGGGTTAATAACTTTATTAGATACTTTTCGATGTGGGGGTTGGCAGATTAGGGGTTAATACATTTATTAGTTATTGCTGTGGGGGATGGCGGATTAGGGGTTGATATTGGCTTGTTAAGGCTTCTAGGGGGTTACGGTACTTATATATTCAGTGCAAGGCTTGCTGCGCCTGCCTATGTGTAACGAGGTGAAAATGGAGTAAAATTTCTCCATTTTGCACGCGTGAGTACTTGCACTGAGTATATGATACAAACTGGCGATGCCAGTTCTATGTTAGTTTATGGGAGAAAAAACTGTGCACAACGGGTGAAATATATGCGCCGCATACAAGTATATATATATATATATATATATATATATATTAGTCACTATATCCGACTAAAAATAGCCGTCGCTGGGTTTTGCGGGCGAGGCCGCATATGTAATCTTGCCCTTTATCTTGAAGTCGGATCATCAATGTGTCCAAAACTTTAGTTGAGCTAGCCGTCCTTAATAACTCCAATGATTTTTAATTCTGTAAGTAGCAGCCTACTATAAGGGGCTACAATAAATTATTTTTAATACTGCACTTAGATCTTTTTTGTTGCGCTCTTCCTATGTTTTATTTTATATGTTAGACTCTGCTAGCTCCCCTGAACAGAAGCTTCAGTCTTTCCTTGCCTTGAAGAATACCAAAATCTGTATTGCTGAGAAACATTTATTCTATTGCAGAACTAATGGATAGAAGAAAGAAGATTTTGCTATTCATCATCCAAACTTGCTAACATATTTTCAAAATTTAGCTGGGTAAATGCCCACTCTTAAAATCCAGCTTGCAGACCTTGAGGAAATGTTGAGGTATTACCAAGTTAACTCAGACCTTTCCTTTCTTTAGAAATTATTTTGGGAATTGTTTCTATCACATCTTGACAGAAGCTCAAATAAATTGGAATCATTAAGCCTTTTGGCCTTGCAACCTGCCTTCAACTCAGCCCCAAGATGTTATTGTGTACTATTTATTTTTGAGGAAAAGATCCTAAATACAATGTCATGTAAAGAAATACTGTTTTAGAAATTCGTAGATTTTTCTGAACTTATTTACACATACACATACCTTAGGCAGATCTTTCACTAAAATTACTAAAATAGTTTTAATTGAAGATGGTGGTAACTTTTGAAGCACTTTATAATTAAAGATAATTCTCAGATGTGTATACACTCTAGCGAGACCAAAACAAGTGTAACTTTTGTTTATAACACTCTCGATATAGGTTTTCAATACCTAATGAAGTCCTTATTTAGGAAGTTCAGACAGATAAATATATTGACCTGTATCATATAAAAGTCAAAAGTGTTAGTCTCTAGTTGTGAGGCTAGAACTCAATATTCAAATTGGTCAGTATTGGTACTTATCTTATCCCTTATTAGCTGGGTGCTAAGTGCTAGTGATGCAAAGGTTGCAGCGATATCAGATGTTTCTCCCCTCTGTATCGGTGTACGTATTGTGTGCTGTGCAGTGGATAACTTCTGTTGGTGATTCCAGTTAGGCTAGGAAGCCCTCCGGTCTCATCTACAGGGAATATCCACGATGTGCATTCACGGTCCTTCTCAGTGAACACGCCACCTTGCTAGTTAGTTCCTATACCTCTCTGACGTCAGAGTGTACGTGCCTACAATAGGCATCTGATCATGGGATAGGCAGTGATGAGGAGTGTAAAGCACCAATCAGCTATTAGCAGAACTTAAGGCTTCGGTAGTCAAATTAGTGGTATTCTCAACTGCTCAATCCGGAAATACATCCAAGAGGATAAGGGAGCAAAACCGGAGACAAGAAGCTTGAATCAAAGCAGTTTAATCGGCAAAGTTGCACAGGTGTAAGGAAGGCAATCAAAAACACCTGACACGTTTCGCGCATGCACACATGCTCTTCATCTGCGGCTAACTATTCTATGTGCATGGAAGCCTAAATAGAAGCTGGTAGTCAATAACCATCACAATTACTTATTCAAGTAGTAAGGTGTCAAATATCCACTAGTGAAGGCAGACGAGTCCTACATAGGCTTCCTGCTCATATAATTTCTAATACTACATTTTAAGACTAATAGAGTCACCAATAAGTTTGCATATAAACAACATCATAATGTACATGTATTTCCATAATGTACTTGTTTTTTATTTGATGATTAATCAATGAAAATAAAAATAAAAAATAAGATGAAAATAAAATTAAAAAGAAAAACTAACGGCTAGATTTGGAATTTTGTCGGTAACGACCCGAAAAGCTAACGCCGGCTTTTTTCTGGCCGCACCATAAAAATAACTCTGGTATTGAGAGTCCACATAAAGGCTGCGTTAGGCTCCAAAAAAGGAGCGTAGAGCATATTTAACGCAGCTTCAACTCTCGATACCAGAGTTGCTTACGCAAGCGGCCAGCCTCAAAAACGTGCTCGTGCACGATTCCCCCATAGGAAACAATGGGGCTGTTTGAGCTGAAAAAAAACCTAACACCTGCAAAAAAGCCGTGTTCAGCTCCTAACGCAGCCCCATTGTTTGCTATGCGGAAACACTTTCTAAGTCTGCACCTAACACTCTAACATGTACCCCGAGTCTAAACACCCCTAACCTTACACTTATTAACCCCTAATCTGCTGCCCCCGCTATCGCTGACCCCTGCATATTATTATTAACCCCTAATCTGCCGCTCCGTAAACCGCCGCTACTTACATTATCCCTATGTACCCCTAATCTGCTGCCCTAACATCGCCGACCCCTATATTATATTTATTAACCCCTAATCTGCCCCCCACAACGTCGCCTCCACCTGCCTACACTTATTAACCCCTAATCTGCCGAGCGGACCTGAGCGCTACTATAATAAAGTTATTAACCCCTAATCCGCCTCACTAACCCTATAATAAATAGTATTAACCCCTAATCTGCCCTCCCTAACATCGCCAACACCTAACTTCAATTATTAACCCCTAATCTGCCGACTGGAGCTCACCGCTATTCTAATAAATGTATTAACCCCTAAAGCTAAGTCTAACCCTAACACTAACACCCCCCCTAAGTTAAATATAATTTACATCTAACGAAATTAATTATCTCTTATTAAATAAATTATTCCTATTTAAAGCTAAATACTTACCTGTAAAATAAATCCTAATATAGCTACAATATAAATTATAATTACATTGTAGCTATTTTAGGATTAATATTTATTTTACAGGCAACTTTGTAATTATTTTAACCATGTACAATAGCTATTAAATAGTTAAGAACTATTTAATAGTTACCTAGTTAAAATAATTACAAAATAACCTGTAAAATAAATCCTAACCTAAGTTAGAATTAAACCTAACACTATACTATCATTAAATTAATTAAATAAAATACCTACAACTATACAATATATACACACTGTCTGTTGTTATTAGTTTTTGTATACCGCTATCTAGTCATTTATCAACGCTATTTGTATTGCAATTCAGTACTTTTCTTTGTATACATTGGAAGGTTATCAGTTTTTGTACACCGCTATCTAGTTATTTATCAACGCTGTTTGTATTGTAATTTAATACATCTCTTTGTATACAATAGAAGGTCTGCAGAATATAAGGGAAGATATAAATTTGAAAATTGTGAAAGACAGAAATATTCTTAATACTAGTATAGAGGGTGAGGATGTTATAGATATCCAACTAATATTTAGGGAATTGGAGAAATTGCTGATCACCGAAGTAAAGTATAAGGCAGAAATATCCTTTCTGCAAAAATGTCTAGAATTAGACATTATACCCAAAGGGTTATTGGTACATAAAGAATGCGCATTTCCCCTTTCAGAAGCTATAGCTGAGAAATGGAAACAAGTGTTAATTGAAACTTCCAAAAAATTGATAGGGCTGATTATTGAATACAGATCAATGTTGACATCAAATATAGACTTTGAAATTAAAGAGGATGAGGAAATTATCCTGAATTTTGAAAACTCAGGGCCTGAATGTAAAGATATAACTGAATGGAAAGTAAACCTAGTTAAGAAAGTGAGTAAAATTAAAGAAGAAAACTAAAAAATTAATGAAAGAACTTAATAACAAAGAAGATGAGAATAATCAAGCAATAGAAGATAAGAGTTTATTAATGGGAAACATAGATCAAGAGAAACTAATGACGAAGAAAACACTGGCCACATTAGAAATAGGAGTCCTATAACTAAAGAAAGATCTGATCAAAGAGAGGCTCTTAGTAAAAGACATCTCAAAAATCCACATATAGATGCTAGATACAGAGAACATGACCCATACAGACATGATGTAAATACAAATGGGTATAATACTTATAGATATAAGGGGGGAGTCTATGGAAGACAATACACTAATCAAGGATGGGACAGGGGACAGCGAAACTATGGTAGAAATAGAGACAATCATCATAACAATTGGAACCCAAGAGGTATTAACAGAAGGGATGATTCTCACCATTGGAATAGAGAAAGGAGATATGAAGATCACAGAAGAAGATCTGACTTCTATAGATCAATATATGGTACAAGAAGACGATACAATGACTCCGGATATAGGGGATATCAATATCAGCCAGAAAGAGGATATTATCAAGAAGGTAATGGATATCAAACTGGACATACTCAAAATAGATGGAGAAATGTTCAGGATTCACCGAGAAGTCATCGTAGAGATTATTCACCAAGAAATCATCATAGAGGCTATGAAAATGACAAAAAAGGAGTGTACCCATACGAAACTTCAGGAGATCACCGAAGAAACATCAGACTAAGAGATGGGAAGGAAGAAAGAAAGGAGAAAGAACCCAGACAGATGGATGAAGGAAAAGACCAAAAGAAAGGGAAAGATACAGACGTAAAAGGGACAGCGACACCGACCACAATACTACCATGCACCTCTAGAGCCACATCAGGCCATTTTTTAGAGTCAGGACACCATCCCCAGAGAGGAAGAGAGAAAAACCAACACACATTAAATACAAAGGCAAGACCCATAGAGGTTGCAGAGGAGGTATAAAGAAGAGGAAAAAAGGCAAACATACAGAGACGGAGGTTGAAGTGAAAGGAACGACAAACGGCATTTTCAATTTAAGCTCATATGAATTGAATAAGGAAGAAAAGACAATTCTGAATCTTGGGCTCTCATTTGCTCCATCTAGGAGTCTAAATAAATTTAATACTTTCATAAATACGAAAGAGTTTATTAGGAAGCTGACCCTGAAGAGATTCTTCCTCAAAGCGGACTCAGATAAAACTAGAGAAGGCTTAAGAAGGGATATAAATCCAGATCCAACGGACGAATATGTTCACACAGAACTAAAATCCAGATCAGAATTTTACCCTTTAAACAGCAAAGGAACAGCAATAGAAGCGTTCGAGACTGTTGTGTGCAAAGAAATAAGGGAGATACAATCAAAAAGTTTAAAAAATAAGAAGCAAAACTTATCAAAAGCTCAACGTGAGACTATTAAGAAACTCGACCAGAATGGAAGCCTAACAATCAAACCCGCGGACAAAGGGGGCGGGATAGTTGTGATGGATAGGGACGACTATGAGGCTGAGAACAGACGAATTCTGAGTGATTCAAGCACTTATGAGGAATTGAACAGAAATCCAACAGAGATATATGGAAAAGAACTTGTAGAGATGTTGAAAGAAGCTAATGAAGAAGGCATACTTAACGACAAAGAGTTCAATTATTTATATGTAAATTATCCGGTTATACCGATACTTTATCATTTACCGAAGATCCACAAGTCGTTAGAAAACCCCCCCGGGAGACCAATAATCTCTGGAATAGGTTCTCTAAGTAGTAACCTATCGGAATATGTGGACAAACACTTACAAAAATCAGTCAGGGAACTACCCTCTTACCTGAGGGATTCAACCCAGATTCTGAATCTCATAGAAGACATACCCTGGAAGGAGGGCTACATACTGGCTTCATGCGATGTGGTGTCATTGTACACCAGCATTCCGCATGAAGAAGGCATTCAAGCGGTGAAGTTTTTCCTAGATAATGAATCCAATATGAGACCAAAACAAAGCGAGTTCATATTGGATAGTATCCAGTATATTCTGACACATAACTTCTTTAACAACGGGGGTAAATTCTATCGTCAAATTTGTGGAACAGCCATGGGGACCAGGTTCGCGCCTAGCTATGCAAATCTCTATATGGGAAAATGGGAGAAAATATTCTGGGACTCCTGTCCAGCTAGCGCGGACCTGGTCCTCTATCGGCGTTATATAGATGATATCATCATCATATGGAAGGGTACGTTGGAGGATTTAATATTCACTTTTGACATCATGAATCAGAACACTGTAAACCTTAAGTTTACATACGAATGGAGCTATACAGCACTGACGTTTCTGGATTTAAGGATCGAAGTGAGAGAAGGAAGATTGGAAACATCAACGTACTTTAAAGACGTAGACAGTAACAACTATATACATAAGGAAAGCTGTCACCACACTAAATGGAAGAGCAACATCCCAAAAGGACAGTTGCTACGAATGAGAAAGAACTGCTCTAACACTGCGAAATGGGAAGAACAAGCTTCATTGATTAAAGGAAAATTTGTAGAGAGAGGATATGATGAGGAAATGCTGGACCAGAAAATAGATGAAGTCAGAAAAATAGATAGAAAAAATCTGACCAAATATAAAGAAAAAGTAAAAGAGAACTTCACCGAGAACAGCTATAATATAGCAATGATAACTGAATATAGTGACAACAAACAAATAGTAGAAAACATCTTCCGGAAACACTGGGCATTGCTTAAGGATTATGACATAATAGGAGACAAGCTGCCAGAGTACCCGAGGTTCATATACAGAAAAACGAAGAATCTAAAAACCAGACTGGCACCCAGCCTCCAAAAAAAGAACAAGGGGGGAATACAGGATGTTTATGGAAAATAGGTGAAAGGATTTTATCCTTGCCACACGTGTAAAGCGTGTAAATGTGGTACTAAGACAACTAAATTCATCTCCAATAACACCAAGGAAGAATTTAGAATACAAGATTTGATACGCTGCCAAGACAAGGGGGTCATTTATCTATTACAATGTCCGTGTGGACTCCAGTATGTTAGACAGACGTCCAGAGTTCTCAGAGACAGGATCCGGGAACATCTGTTAATGATTGAAAAACTTAACATGGAAACACCCCTCTATCAGCACTTCACAACTAAACATCATGGGAATATTAAAACATTAAAGTATATAGGAATTCAAAAGATTATAAAAAAAATCTGGAGGGGAGGTAATTTTGAAAAACTACTCCTAACCAATGAGTCTAAATGGATATTCCAAATAGACTGCCTGTTTCCAAGAGGCCTTAACAACAAGGAAGACCTCTCACATCTGCTGAACCCATAAAGAAGTAGCGTATATCAAGGAAGACCTCTCACATCTGTTGAACCCATAAAGAAGTAGCGTATATCAAGGAAAGATACTCTAAAGATGGTGAAAGATATATGTGAACAAGACATATACAAATGAAAATTCTCTAAATCAGGACCACTCCAGCTACTTTCATCTAGATTTTCTGTTATACATATGCCATGCAAATGAACAGTATTCCCTGTACCCCCTGTACTCCCTGTCTCATCCTTTAGTTCAGCTGTTATCCTTACCCTTCAAGTCTTTAAATTATTCCAATAAGGGATATTAAAGATTATATCCTCTCTACAATTGAACATTTTTAATAAGGACTTTAAGATTAGGTAGGATTAAGAAACCTTAATAGAGACTTAATAAACGCTCAGAATTCATAGGTAAAACTAGGGCCTAAATAAATTATTTATATAAAAAAAAACAGAACGTCAGAAGCAACTTTCTGTATTGTATAGTAAGATACAATTAGATATACACAGTCAGACCGTAAGGTAAGACTCTCCAAAGACATAGATATATGGAGAAGATCCCTTTAATCATCATAGTAAGATTCTTTAATACATTAAAGATATAGTTTTAATTATCGGCCCTAAAAAGCTGGTTCAAGAAGAAATACAAATCAACGTAGTAAAGTATCATGTACCCCCATATAGGAATATAATACTGATTAAAAATCAGAAGGCTGAATATGATTGCACTCAGGCAACTAATGCCAAATTATCCTGTATAGTCTTGATCCATTGAAAAACAAAATGTCAAGCTTGAGTTCCTTAGCTAAGATGCTAGGACTCAACTTACCAACATTGATAAATATCTATAGAATTACCCAACAATTAATAATAAGATGTAAAACGTCACCTATTACATCAAAGGAAGAGAATTGCCAAATAATCCTATCCATACACCTATGACTTGAAGTTTTGGCTCCTTCACCAATCTGGGGACTGGAAGCACCTAGAAAGTTATGTATTATAGATTAGATCTCTAATACATCTAGTCTGCACAGAGTATCCCCCTATACTGATTAATAAAGAACAGATTCCGTTTCTAGCCAGTCTCTTATTGGCTGCTATAAGCCGGCTATAAACCTATTAGTCAAGCTGACCAAGGATTCACATCCAGGATTGTATACTACATTTAGATTACCACTACAATATCACACATTTTGGTAAAGAATTCTAGGTCACCAAAACTGATCTTTATATAAACACCGGTGCTAATAGTCATTATTGAAGTGATAAGGTATATTTAGTAAATATGTAACAACCGAGCTCTTAAGGAATATATTTAATGAATATAGAAATCATCCATAGAAAATATACAATGTAGCACACCCCCTTTTTAAGGTGAAGTAGAAGTCAGGTCTGATTGTAAACATCGGGACCAATAAGATCTTTTGAATTTCGATACACCCATCTCTCTGTATGCGTAACCTCCATTCTGGGTTAAATAAAATTAGAAAACGGACCTGATTGTAAAGACCGAAACCAATAAACCACAGACCCATCTCTATATGCGTTATATATATATGCGCATGCGTTCCTGAATAGAAGGATCGGAATCATTAGGGAAAATATATTTCCACACCTCTATTTCATGAATGAAGGGATATGAACCACTAAGGTTTTACTAGGTAAACCTCCTCTTCCATACATAATGGAACGATATCCCTTAATGAATGAAGGGATATGAACTACTAAGGTTTCACAAAGTAAACCTCCACTTTCCTTCATAATGGAACGATACAGATATAGATAAAGGACATATGAATATGTTAGAAAAAATCTGTTTATGAAAATCTAAATTAGGTAAGGAATCACACTGTGGTAATATTATAGTTATTTATTATGTTTTATGTAAACTATCGAAAAATAGTCTCCAAGAGGAGAGTCCCCCCTCCCCCGGACAGTATTCAGGCAAGATTCACAATGCAGGTAAAGATTCATATTGAGATAATAGTGATAAATCTGCTGTTATGTAAACTATCGGGTGACAACAGTATCTAAAATAAACTGAGATGTCTATATATGATAGCAGAATGATTATAACATTATGGACAGATCTGTTTTTATGTGAAACGTCACATAAAAACATTCTCCATCATGAAATGGGTCACATAATAAACTGAGATGTCTGTACACATTATCACATTGCTGTTTACGGAGAAAGACCGGAAGTAGTCTATCTTAGGACACCGGATGGAGAGTGTAACGGCCAAATTATCGAACTTACTCAAAAAATGAAAATAGATAAAGTCAATAAAGATGTAAATAAGGAAAATTTTATATAAGGCAATCCTCAAAAAAACCAATTAAAAAACAAGGATTAAAAATTAATACTTTATCGAACACTCGAAACCGGAAGAAGTAAGTAACTACTTCCGGTCCACATTGCTTCAATTAATATATAAGAGCATTAAAAGTTAAACAAAACCAGTCTTGATAAAGGTCTAGTATAGACCGAAATGTGTCGACTGGTAAGTACGTTTGCAATTGATAGCAGATTAAGAAAACCGTCTGCACTATTGGTGTTTTTTTGTTTTTAGGTACCGTCGCGGGAAACTCGAATGTGGGAGACCCGAGACGTCTAGACCTGACTTTCCGGTTCCTGCGGCACTCACAGGACCACTATAGGAACACTTTAACTTTTAGGTTGTAAGGAGCATTTACACGTTGGATTGTATTGTTCATCAATATTTTTGCTTCCACAGTGGCCACTGTTTTTTTCACCTGACTTTGACAATTCGCACAGCACAGATTGGACTTTATTTTTATGACATTTCACGTTTTACTTTTTCACAGGAATTTTAAAATGACCATAGTATCCGATATTTGTAAATTGTCTTTTGCAGACATATGATCCTAACCTACCCATATACCAAGGGTAGTATTCTAGGTTGTGATTTTATTGAATGATTTTATTGAATGATTTTATGTGAGTTATTTTATGTATAATTAAATTGGATGTAAATTTATCTTATCACCCCTCTCAACGTAGTATTTTTTGGGTTATTCCAGACCGAGCCTCAAGTGGCGCTTTGGTTTTCTATCCCTGTTTTACTTTTGACTCAACCAGTTAAAATGGTGAAAAATTGACTCAACCTTTCTATTGTGTGTCTCTGTGTGCCACAATGAGCATGGAGAAGAGAAAGAACAGCAAAGAATTGTCTGATGATTTGAGAACAAAAATTGTGCAAAAGCATGGACAATCTTAAGGTTATAAGTCCATCTCCAGAGATCTTTAATGTTCCTGTGTCAACTCTGTGCAACATTGGAAGTTTAAAGCACATGGCACTGTGGCTAATCTCCCTGAATGTGGATGAATGAGAAAAATTGATCAAAGATTACAACGAAGGATTATTAGAATGGTGGATAAAGAACCTTGATCAACTTCCAGGCAAATTCAAGCTGACCTTCTGGTACAAGGTACAAATGTGTCAGCTTGCACTATACGTCGCCATCTGAATGAAAAGGGACGCAATGGTAGGAGTCCCAGGCCCCACTGCTGAAACAGAAACATAAAAAAGCAGGTTGGAGTTTGCCAAAGCTTACCTGAAAAGCCAAAATCCTTTTGGGAGACTGTGCTTTGGACAGACAAAACAAAATTACAGCTTTTTTGGTAAAGCCCATCATTCTACTGTTTTCAGAAAAAGAAATGAGGCTTTTAAAGAAAAGAATACAGTTCCTACAGTCAAACATGGTGGAGGTTCACTGATGTTTTGGGGTTGCTTTGCTGCTTCAGGCACTGGATGTCTTGACTGTGTGCATGACATTATGAAATCTAAAGACTACCTAAGAATTCTGTTGTGCAATGTAGGGCCCAGTGTTAGAAAGTTGGGTCTCCTTTAGAGGTTATGGGTCTTACAGCAGGACAATAACCCAAAGCACACGTCATAAAGCACCCAGAAATGGTTTAAGACAAAGCGCTGGAGAGTACTGAACTGGCCAGCAATGAGTCCAGATCTCAATCCCATAGAACACCTGTGGAGAGCTCTCAAGACAGCAGATGGTAAAAGGAACCCTTCTAATCTGAGACACCTAGAGCAGTTGGTGAAAGAAGAGTGGTCCGGTAGAGAGGTGTAAGAAACTCATTGGTGGTTACAGGATGCTATTGATTTCAGTTATTTTTTCCAAGGGGTGTGCTACCAAATATTACATTGAGGGTGCCAATAATTTTGTCCAGTCCATTTTTGCATGGAATGTGTCAGATTTGGCTTTTATTCTCCACTTTTTTGTGTCATACCAATACAAACAAAAGAAATAAACATGAGAATGCCTAAACATTTGAAATTGTAACAATTTTCTGGGTGAAGTGGTGCATTATCTGACAGAAATGCAGGTGTGCCATGACTGTATACATAAATACTGTATATATATATATATATATATATATATATATATATATATATATATATATATATATATATATAAAATTATTTTTTTGTAAAATATTTATCTATTCATATATAGGACCAGATTACAAGTGGTATGCTTGCACGCTAACACTACTGGAAGTAAACATTTAGCGCAGGCAGATTAGTGTTTGCTTTTCAAGCTAAAAGAAAAAAGGTATCTTGTTAGCAAACCCAATTCGGTTTAACTTCAGGACTTTGGATATCTTATCCCCCTAGACTTCAATGGGGTACACTGTTTAACACTAATTTCTCATGCGCTAACCAAGCATTGCATTAGACCAACTGCGCTAAAGCCAAAGTTAGTTATGAATATTTCACATTCCAATGTTTTTCACATAGAAGAAAATTAAATTTTTAAATATATATTTCTTTATATATATATATATGATTATTTTTCTCAAAGATATATTTCTATACCTATATGAATATATGCAGATATATACATATTTTTAAAATTACAAAGAACATTTTCTTTGATGTGAAGAACAATGGAATGTAAAATATTTACATTAAAACACAGAAAAACATAATAAAAAGTATTCCAACTAAATCAATAATTAATTTTTATGTTTAAAGGTATTTGAATGGAAAGATCTAAAAAATCTGTTACAAAAAAGAAATTAATATCCAAAATAAAAAACACCATTATACCTAACACTAATCTACATGCCCCATAAAACCCCCCACATAAAACATAAAAACAAAAACCCTAAACCCTAACACTAAAATAAATGACCATAGCCCTTAAAGGGGCATTTTCTTGGGCATTGCCCTAAAGATAATACAGCTCTTTTACAAATAACAAAATTACAAGACCCCCCTCTTCAATACAAGTAACCCTCCACACCCTAAAATAATAAAGTCTACCTAAAAAAAACCTAGCCTAGAAAATATATATATTTTTTTTTTTCAAAAAAGCTTTATTAATGATATAAGGTAGGTAACATATCAAGATCATCTGATTCACAAAAATATGGAAACTCTACATAAAAAAGAGATCAACGTAAAGACATCCTTCACACTAAACAGGTAAGCAATGAGTCCAGTGTCAATAGTTGAGTCCACCAGTATAGAGCAGAGGCTCTTTGTGTATTCCAATTGTAACGGACGGTTTCCTTGTTCTCAAGCCTTGGGTGTGCGGTTTAAAGTACACGTTAAGGTCCGATTGTTCATTACCTGTTGTCTTCTTATGTTTTACAAGGTAAAAATATTCTCACATTCCTAACCATCAACCATGGCTGTGAAAGTGAACATTTCAACTGATTTGTTTTTAATAATGGAAATATCTTGTTAATAACAGTTAACTCAACAGAGGTTTCATTATCATACACTATCATACCCTCAATGTTTTGGACTGATGCAATCCAACCTTTACACTATTACAGCTTTTCTGGCCATTTGGGTTCCTCGGATCCCTTAATTATATAATATATTCTCTTAAGGTGGTTATGAGCCTATCTGAGGGAGTGAAGCGGGTGTGGGAGGTTGGAGTGGAGCAAGGCGCTGTGAAAAGTTACTTGTGCATCTTACTTTTTTCCCATGCATTTAGCATTAATTCGTGTGTTTCGAATTAAGTAATAATATCTTTCTAACTGTAAGAGTTGGTCTACCTGAGCAATCCATTCTTCTAAAGAAGGGGCCTTTGAGGTTTTCCAGTGTCTGGGGATCAACATCTTTGCGCTGTTGATCATCGTAATGAGCAGCTTGTGTTTGTCTAGACTTTTTAACTTGGGGAGACAGGTGAACAGTAATATTTTAGCTTCTACTGTTTTGCACATGTGGGTTACCACATGAGTCCAGAATTCTTGGAGCCAGTGACAGTCCCACCATATGTGTTGTACTGTTCCAACGTCAGAGCAGCCCCTCCAGCACCTTCCTGTAGTGTTGGGGTATATTACTTTTAACCTTGCTGGGGTGAGGTACCACCTCATCAGGTATTTGTAATTGGTTTCTTGCACTTGAGCCGAAATAGACGCAGTTTTAGTGTTAAGGAAAATTTTATTCCATGTTTCTTGTGTGATTTCTGTATCTACCTCTTTCTCCCAGGCTTTAGTGTAGTTAGGAAGTTTATTTTCTCCTTGTTCGAGGAGCAACTTGTAAAGTATAGATATAAGATGGCTTGGCGTCGATGTTTTCAGGCATAGTTTTTCAAAGGTAGTTGTCAATCTAAGTATTAGATCTTTGTGTCTATGAGATGAGATAAAGTGTGTTATTTGTGCATAAGATAACCATGTCAGGGCTGGGTCAACATCTGAGGCAGAGATTTCTGCAAAGCTTTTTAATTTGTTTTGGTGTGTTAAACTGTGGAACGTGTTTGCTCCTATCTGTTGTCCTGTAGGGGTGTAATCTCTTACTATTTTAAGCGGTAACGTCGGGTTATTTTTGTAAGGTGTTAATGGCGAGACTAGTGTGGAAATGTGAGTTGAAGTATGCGTTATCCTGTCCCAGACAGCAAAAAACTCCTTTCATAGTGGGTATTTGTTTACTGTAACCGTCCTGTCTTTCTTTATTATCCATGCCAGAGAGCCTGGGTTATTAGTGCTCAAGATGAATCGGTCTATTTGTATCCAGTGTTTCTTTGGGTCATTAATGCACCATTCTACTAATCTTTGTATCATTATTGCTTGCCTGTACAGTGAGATATTGGGTACTCCCAAACCACCCCCTCCCTTCGGGAAATATAGGGGTCGATCCGATAAAAATCGTCGCCAGCAAATGTCGGCGACGCCAATATTTGCGCGGGTTTGGTATCCTATATACGGCGTAACCTAGAAGTTACGCGCGTATATTTCTGCCGTCGCCCGTAGTTTTTGGGCCATAGGCAGGTATACAAAACTCGCGCAATTTGGTATCCAATATACAGCGTAAGGACTTACGTGGCGAAAATTGAGAAATCTTACTCCATTTTCACCTCGCCACAAAAAGCAGCCGTAAGAAGCCTTACGCTGACTATTGGAGCCCCGTAACTCCCTAAACTGGCTGCTAAATAAACCTAACACCTAACGCATGCGCAATGTCTATCTCCCTGTCAACCACGATCTGCTAAATAAAACCTAACACCTAACGCATGCGCAATGTCTATCTCCCTGTCAACCGCGATCCCCCGCCACAATCCCTAATAAAGTATTTAACCCCTAAACCGCCGCCATCTACATAAACTAACCCCCTACTGTGAGCCCCTAAAACCGCCACCATCTAACTGATCTATCCCCTAATGTGAACCCCTAAAACCGCCACCATCTAACTGATCTATCCCCTAATGTGAACCCCTTACACCGCCGCCATCTATATTAAAATTATTAACCCATAATTTAATCTACCTACCCCGCCGCCAGCTATATTATCTATATTAACCCTAAGTATATTATAGTTAATATAGTTATTACATTATATATATTAACTATATTAACCCTAATTATATTAGGGTTAATATAGTTAATATAGTTACTATAGTATTTATATTAACTATATTATCTCTATCTAACCCTAACACCCCTAACTAAATTCTTATTAAATAAATCTAATTCATATTATAAACTAAAATATTCCTATTTAAATCTAAATACTTACCTATAAAATAAACCCTAAGATAGCTACAATATAATTAATAATTACATTATAGCTATGCTAGGGTTTATATTTATTTTACAGGTAAATTGTTAATTATTTTAACTAGGTATAATAGCTATTAAATAGTTATTAACTATTTAATAGCTACCTAGTTAAAATAATTACCCAATTACCTGTAAAATAAATCCTAACCTAAGTTACAAATACACCTACACTATCAATAAATTAAAGAAACTACAAATATCTATCTAAAAATACAATTAAATAAACTAAACTAAATTACAAAAAAAACAAAACACTAAATTACAAAAAATAAAAAAAAGATTACAAGATTTTTAAGCTAATTACACCTATTCTAAGCCCCCTAATAAAATAATAAAGCCCCCCAAAATAAAAAAATTCCCTACCCTATTCTAAATTAAAAAAAGTTCAAAGCTCTTTTACCTTACAAGCCCTTAAAAGTGCCTTTTGTGGGGGCATGCCCCAAAGAAAACTGCTCTTTTGCCTGCAAAAAAAACCACAATACCACCCCCCAACATTACAACCCACCACCCACATACCCCTAATCTAACCCAAACCCCCCTTAAATAAACCTAACACTACCCCCCTGAAGATCTCCCTACCTTATCTTCACCACGCCGGGCCGAACTCCTCAACCGATCCGGGCGATGTGTTCCAGCAAGCGGCAGTGAAGTCTTCTTCCATCCGGGCGATGTGTTCCAGCAAGCGGCAGAGAGTCTTCTTCCATCGGCGATGTCTTCAAGCAAATCGGGAACTTCAATCTTCTTTCTTCGCTCCTCCGCCGCGGAGCATCCTTCCGGCACGACGACTTCCCGACGAATGAGGTTCCTTTAAATGACGTCATCCAAGATGGCGTCCGTCGAATTCCGATTGGCTGATAGGATTCTATCAGCCAATCGGAATTAAGGTAGAAAAATCTGATTGGCTGATTGAATCAGCCAATCAGATTCAAGTTCAATCCGATTGGCTGATTGTTAGTACACTAACACCCATAAACTACCTATGTACCCCTAAACCGAGGTCCCCCCACATCGCCGCCACTCGATTAAATTTTTTTAACCCCTAATCTGCCGACCGGCACCTACGTTATACTTATGTACCCCTAATCTGCTGCCCCTAACACCGCCGACCCCTGTATTATATTTATTAACCCCTAACCTGCCCCCCACAACGTCGCCGCCAGTTACCTACAATAATTAACCCCTAATCTGCCGACCGCAAAGCGCCGCCACCTACATTATAGCTATGTACCCCTAATCTGCTGCCCCTAACACCGCCGACCCCTATATTATATTTATTAACCCCTAATCTGCCGCCCTCAACGTCGCCTCCACCTGCCTACACTTATTAACCCCTAATCTGCCGACCGGACCGCACCACTATTATAATAAAGTTATTAAATCCTAATCCGCCTCACTAACCCTATAATAAATAGTATTAACCCCTAATCTGCCCTCCCTAACATCGCCGACACCTAACTTCAAACATTAACCCCTAATCTGCCGACCGGAGCTCACCGCTATTCTAATAAATGTATTAACCCCTAAAGCTAAGTCTAACCCTAACACTAACACCCCCCTAAATTAAATATAATTTAAATCTAACAAAATTAATTAACTCTTATTAAATAAATTATTCCTATTTAAAGCTAAATACTTACCTGTAAAATAAATCCTAATATAGCTACAATATAAATTATAATTATATTATAGCTATTTTAGGATTTATATTTATTTTACAGGTAACTTTGTATTTATTTTAACCAGGTACAATAGCTATTAAATAGTTAAGAACTATTTAATAGCTAAAATAGTTAAAATAATTACAAATTTACCTGTAAAATAAATCCTAACCTAAGTTACAATTAAACCTTACACTACACTATCAATAAATTAATTAAATAAAATACCTATAATTATCTACAATTAAACCTAACACTACACTATCAATAAATTAATTAAATACAATATCTACAAATAAATACAATGAAATAAACTACCTAAAGTACAAAAAATAAAAAAGAACTAAGTTACAAAAAATAAAAAAATATTTACAAACATTAGAAATATATTACAACAATTTTAAACTAATTACACCTACTCTAAGCCCCCTAATAAAATAACAAAGCCCCCCAAAACAAAAAAATGCCCTACCCTATTCTAAATTACTAAAGTTCAAAGCTCTTTTACCTTACCAGCCCTGAACAGGGCCCTTTGCGGGGCATGCCCCAAGAAGTTCAGCTCTTTTGCCTGTAAAAAAAACATACAATACCCCCCCCCAACATTACAACCCACCACCCACATACCCCTAATCTAACCCAAACCCCCCTTAAATAAACCTAACACTAAGCCCCTGAAGATCTCCCTACCTTGAGTCGTCTTCACCCAGCAGAGCCAAATTCTTCATCCAAGCAGAGCAAGAAGAGGTCCTCCATCCGGTAGAAGTCTTCATCCAAGTGGGGCAGAAGAGGTCTTCCATCCGATTGAAGTCTTCATCCAAGAGGCATCTTCTATCGTCATCCATCCGGAGCGAAGCGGCAGCATCCTGAAGACCTCCGACGCGGAACATCCATCCTGGCCGATGACTGACTGTTCCTTTAAATGACGTCATCCAAGATGGCGTCCCTCAAATTCCGATTGGCTGATAGGATTCTATCAGCCAATCGGAATTAAGGTAGGAATTTTCTGATTGGCTGATGGAATCAGCCAATCAGAATCAAGTTCAATCCGATTGGCTGATTCAATCAGCCAATCAGATTGAGCTCGCATTCTATTGGCTGATCGGAACAGCCAATAGAATGCAAGCTCAATCTGATTGGCTGATTGAATCAGCCAATCGGATTGAACTTGATTCTGATTGGCTGATTCCATCAGCCAATCAGAATATTCCTACCTTAATTCCGATTGGCTGATAGAATCCTATCAGCCAATCGGAATTTGAGGGACGCCATCTTGGATGACGTCATTTAAAGGAACCGTCATTCGTCGTTCAGTCGTCGGCCAGGATGGATGTTCCGCGTCGGAGGTCTTCAGGATGCTGCCGCTTCGCTCCGGATGGATGACGATAGAAGATGCCTCTTGGATGAAGACTTCAACCGGATGGAAGACCTCTTCTGCCCCACTTGGATGAAGACTTCTACCGGATGGAGGACCTCTTCTTGCTCCGCTTGGATGAAGAATTTGGCTCGGCTGGGTGAAGACGACTCAAGGTAGGGAGATCTTCAGGGGCTTAGTGTTAGGTTTATTTAAGGGGGGTTTGGGTTAGATTAGGGGGTATGTGGGTGGTGGGTTGTAATGTTGGGGGGGGTATTGTATGGTTTTTTTTACAGGCAAAAGAGCTGAACTTCTTGGGGCATGCCCCGCAAAGGGCCCTGTTCAGGGCTAGTAAGGTAAAAGAGCTTTGAACTTTAGTAATTTAGAATAGGGTAGGGCATTTTTTTGTTTTGGGGGGCTTTGTTATTTTATTAGGGGGCTTAGAGTAGGTGTAATTAGTTTAAAATTGTTGTAATATATTTCTAATGTTTGTAAATATTTTTTTATTTTTTGTACTTTAGTTAGTTTATTTCATTGTATTTATTTGTAGATATTGTATTTAATTTATTTATTGATAGTGTAGTGTTAGGTTTAATTGTAGATAATTATAGGTATTTTATTTAATTAATTTATTGATAGTGTAGTGTTAGGTTTAATTGTTACTTAGGTTAGGATTTATTTTACAGGTAAATTTGTAATTATTTTAACTATTTTAGCTATTAAATAGTTCTTAACTATTTAATAGCTATTGTACCTGGTTAAAATAAATACAAAGTTACCTGTAAAATAAATATAAATCCTAAAATAGCTATAATATAATTATAATTTATATTGTAGTTATATTAGGATTTATTTTACAGGTAAGTATTTAGCTTTAAATAGGAATAATTTATTTAATAAGAGTTAATTTATTTCGTTAGATTTAAATTATATTTAACTTAGGGGGCTGTTAGTGTTAGGGTTAGACTTAGCTTTAGGGGTTAATACATTTATTAGAATAGCGGTGAGCTCCAGTCGGCAGATTAGGGGTTAATAATTGAAGTTAGGTGTCGGCGATGTTAGGGAGGGCAGATTAGGGGTTAATACTATTTATTATAGGGTTAGTGAGGCGGATTAGGGGTTAATAACTTTATAATAATAGCGGTGCGGTCCGCTCGGCATATTAGGGGTTAATAAGTGTAGTTAGGTGGAGGCGACGTTGTGGGGGGCAGATTTGGGGTTAATAAATATAATATAGGGGTCGGCGGTGTTAGGGGCAGCAGATTAGGGGTACATAGGGATAATGTAAGTAGCGGCGGTTTACGGAGCGGCAGATTAGGGGTTAAAAATAATATGCAGGGGTCAGCGATAGCGGGGGCGGCAGATTAGGGGTTAATAAGTGTAAGGCTAGGGGTGTTTAGACTCGGGGTACATGTTAGGGTGTTAGGTGTAGCCGTAGGAAGTGTTTCCCCATAGTAAACAATGGGGCTGCGTTAGGAGCTGAACGCAGCTTTTTTGCAGGTGTTAGGTTTTTTTTCAGCTCAAACAGCCCCATTGTTTCCTATGGGGGAATCGTGCACGAGCACGTTTTTGAGGCTGGCCGCGTCCGTAAGCAACTCTGGTATCGAGAGTTGCAGTGGCGTTAAATATGCTCTACGCTCCTTTTTTGGAGCCTAACGCAGCCATTCTGTGGACTCTCAATACCAGAGTTATTTTAAAGGTGCGGCCAGAAAAAAGCCAGCGTTAGATACGTGGGTCCTTACCGACAAAACTCTAAATCTAGCCGTAACATAGCTATAATGTAATTATTAATTATATTGTAGCTATCTTAGGGTTTATTTTATAGGTATTTAGATTTAAATAGGAATATTTTAATTAATAATATTAATATTAGATTTATTTTAATAAGAGTTTAGTTAGGGATGTTAGAGTTAGATAGGGTTATTATACTTTATATATATATATAATATAATAACGATATTAACTATATTAACCCTAATATAATTAGGGTTAAAATAGTTAATATATATAATATAATAACTATATTAACTATATTAACCCTAATATAATTAGGGTTAATATAGTTAATATAGCTGGCGGCGGTGTAGGGGGATTAGATTAGGGATTAATACATTTATTATAGGTGGCCGCGGTGTAGGGGGATGTAGATTGTAGGCAAAAGAGTAGTTTACTTTGTGACAAAGCCCCGCCAAAAGCCCTTTTAAGGGCTGACAAAAGAGCTGAATTCTTTGGGGCATGCCCCGCAAAAAGCCCTTTTAAGGGCTGGCAAAAGAGCTGTTACTTTGGGGCAATGCCACGCAAAAAGCCCTTTTCAGGGCTATTTGTAGGGATAGACTTAGGTTTAGTGGTAGGGATAGTTTAGTATTTCAGGGGTTAAATAATTTAATATAGCTGGCGGCGGTATAGGGGGATTAGATTAGGGGTTAATAATTTTAAAATAGATAGCGGCGGGGTAGGGGCTCACTTTAGGGGGTAGGTAAGGTAGATGGCGGCGGTGTTAGGGGCTCACTTTAGGGGGGTTATAGATTTAATATAGCTGGCGGCGGTTTAGGGGTT
This sequence comes from Bombina bombina, assembly GCF_027579735.1. NCBI lineage: Eukaryota > Metazoa > Chordata > Amphibia > Anura > Bombinatoridae > Bombina > Bombina bombina. Next base: position 447,266,535 of record NC_069501.1, on the reverse strand, counting down.
AATAATTTTATTAGGTTGCGGCGGGCTCCGGGAGCGGCGGTTTAGGGGTTAATACATATTTTATTGTTAGGATAGTGAGGGGGGATAGCGGATAGAGGGTTAGACGTGTCGGGCTATGTTAGGGAGACGTGTTAGACAGTGCGAGTGATTTAGACTTTAGTCAGGTTTTGTAGGCGCCGGCAGTTTCTAACGTGCCGTAAGTCACTGGCGACGCCAGAAATTTGTACTTGCGCAGATTTCTGGACATCGCTGGTTTATCCGGCTTACGGCACTTTAGCATCTGACGGCGCAGTATATGGGATAGCTCGAGTTGCGAGCTGAAACTGCGGGCGCGGCAGATTAGGGGTTAATAAGTGTAAGGCTAGGGGTGTTTAGACTCGGGGTACATGTTAGGGTGTTAGGTGCAGACGTAGGAAGTGTTTCCCCATAGCAAACAATGGGGCTGCGTTAGGAGCTGAACGCGGCTTTTTTGCAGGTGTTAGGTTTTTTTTCAGCTCAAACAGCCCCATTGTTTCCTATGGGGGAATCGTGCACGAGCACGTTTTTGAGGCTGGCCGCATCCGTAAGCAACTCTGGTATCGAGAGTTGCAGTGGCGTTAAATATGCTCTACGCTCCTTTTTTGGAGCCTAACGCAGCCATTCTGTGGACTCTCAATACCAGAGTTATTTTAAAGGTGCGGCCAGAAAAAAGCCAGCTGAAACTGTGGGCGACGCGGGTTCCCTCGCTTGCGCCACAAACTACGATCTATATCGGATCGCGCCCATAGAGTTTGCCTGTGTGTCCTGGGTTTTATCCCATTCCATATAAATATTTCTATACTTCTCTGCAACTTCTCAATGTAGTCATGGGGCAGTGGTATTGGTAAGGTCTGTAAGATGTATAGGATGCGGGGGAGGATGTTCATTTTTATTACGCTGATTCTCCCCAGCCAGGAAAGTTGTTTATTTTTCCAACTCGAGAGATCGTTTGTCAACGCTCCCTCGAGTGATTTATAGTTGGCCTGGAATAAAGTGTCTTGGTCTTTTGCAAGATAAACTCCTAAATATTTCATTTTTTCTGGTTGTAGTTTTAAGGGGCATTTTAGCAATGTCTGTTCCACTGCATTTAGTTGCATTGTGATGTTCAGAAATTCAAATTTATTTACGTTTAAAGAGAAATTGGAATGTTTTCCATAGTCGCTAAATACTTTTAAGGCTCTTGGCAAAGAGGTTTTCGTGTTTGTCAATGTGAGCAGAACGTCATTGGCATACATAGCTATCTTGTGTTCAGTGTTGCCAATTGTGATCCCTGAAATTTGTGTGTCGTTTCGGATTTTTAAGGCCAGGATTTCTATTGAAATCGTGAATAAAATCGGGGACAGTGGGCAGCCCTGTCTGGTCCCATTTGTGATTAAAAAGCTATCTGAGAGAAAGCCATTGACCTTGACCCTAGAAAATAAAATTTAAACTAAAAATGCCTATTCTTTAAAAAAAAACACACCCCAAAAAGCCCTAAATAACCCCAAAGTTTGTACTCACCATGTGAAAATCCAACTCCTCTTGATCCGATATTGAGCCCTCTTCATCCAGGTGCCGGGGGACCATCTTCGTGGCAGAGGAGGAAGGCTTTTTCCGCCGTCTATACTGCCCTCTTCATCCACTGTCCAGACGCCATCCCTATTGGCTTTTTTTTAATCAGCCTATACTTATTGGCTAATTTTTAATCACCCAATAGCAAGAAAGTATTTTATTTTAAATTCTAATCATCTGATGAAGAGGTTCCAACATTGGAAGAGCTGGATTTTAGCACAGTGAGTTCAAACCTTGGGGTGGCCTTTTGGCTCCCCATTATACTGGAGCAGCTGTTGTGGAGTTGGGAAACATTTGGTTGTAATGCCATGTTATCTGTCAAATTTATTCTCAGGTTTGTGAAGTTTGCACGCCCTTCTCTGTGAATGTGAATTGCTCTCGGAGATGGGGTTTTTTTTAAACATGAATTACAACATTAACTACAAGCACTTAATAAAGCACAACACTCTTTTTGTATTTTCTTATATTCTGCTGACAAACTTGCTATTGGTAAAATATTGAATTATTTAATTCTCCATTAATATCCTGTCACACTGCTATAATATCCTTCTTGAAGGTCAAAGAAGGATTTAGCTTTAATATTTTCGGATAATTTCTTGCTTTATATGAAAATGTTTGCCTTCCGAGCCTTCCAGTGTCCTGGGATCCTTAGATAGTACCCATGTGTCACACAAGGCACTCAAGGAGCAAGATGGGATTTTTATATCCATGGAAGAAATAATGAATAATTTATTCTGCATAGCTCTTACCCCATTGATAGGCAGGGAAATCTCAATTTCCTGAAATGGACATTAAACTAAAACAAATTAATTTCTCATAAAGGCCTAGATTACAAGTGGAACGTTAAAATGCAAGCGATATGGAGGGCTAATAATTCTGGTGCTAATTGCACGTCACTTTGATTTTTGCATTCAAAATACAAGTAGTTGTTAAATACAGTATTTTGTTCCTTGCGATAATTTTGTGAGGCAATATATAAACAGGACATTTTACATTTGTGACCTTCAGACTTACTATTATAATTGTGTTATGGAAACTATCTGAAACTTTACAGTAAAAAAAAATGAAATGATTTGCTATTGTTTTGTTTTAGGGGTCAATTGTCCTGAACCTAAAATATTTAATGGAAAAATCACAAATGAAAGAACATCATTCTCCGAGGATGAGTTAGAAACTGGTTACAAAGTGATGGATACTGTAAAAGTGGCATGCAATAGTTTCTACAATGTGAAAGGATCAAATACAATCGTTTGTGGATATGACTTAAAGTGGCATCCTGCAATTCCCATCTGCCAGGGTTGTAAGTGTTATTAAATTTATCTCACTTGTCTTTACTCAGGCGTGCTAAAGGGACAGTTAATACCTTGTTAATACAAGGCATTTCTGTTTGTCTTGATATAGAATTAAATATCAGCCAAGTCTTAATGTGTTTTTTAAATTAACATCTTGTCTTCTGCAGTTGTTTTTTAATAGCCAAACTCCCCCTACCACTTGCTTTATTTGCAGGAGTCAATCCTGGCTTAAGTCTATAGACCACAAGGCTAGTCACAGTCATTATAATAGTATAAAGTGCATTGTATTGCAATTATTATCTGTTAAATCCAATTACAGGTAGCCCTCAGTTTACGCCGGGGTTAGGTTCCAGAAGGAATGGTTGTAAATCGAAACCGTTGTAAATTGAAACCCAGTTTATAATGTAAGTCAATGGGAAGTGAGGGACATAGGTTCCAGGCCCCTCTCAAAATTGTCATAAGTAACACATAATACATTATTTTTAAAGCTTTGAAATGAAGACTTTAAATGCTAAACAGCATTATAAACCTTATAAAATAATCACACAACACAGAATATATAATTAAACTTAAAGTTAAATGAACAAAAACATTTGCTAAACAGCATTATAAACCTAATACAATTATCACACAACACAGACTTCACTTGCATTTTTTCTGCAAACAGTTCTTTCTATGCATTCCAATCTGGACTGATTTATAGACAGGAAGATCTTGTTCCTTTGAAATCTGCTTGATAGCTCAGGTCTGGTTAAACTGATTAATTTCAGCTTGCTTGGCTTTGCTGCAACACAAGCGGACAGCTCCACCTACTGGCTATTTTAATAAATGCACTGCTTCTCAATGCTTTTCAATAGCACTCACATGACTGGAAAAAAAGGTTGTTATTCTGAAACGGTGTAAATTGAACCGTTGTAAAATGAGGGTCACCTGTATAGACATGTATCAAGCACTAGGGATATCTTTGAGAATTCTGCAGTAATTTCTGAGAATTAGAAAATAAATACACATTTTTTAAAGCTAAATGACATAAAAAGGTGGCAAAATAAATATGGAATTGTATTGAAAAGTTGTTTTATTATTCATAACTAAACTTTTTTTTAACATCTCACAGTGTTTACTGTCCCTTTAAGATGTTGATTTTTCATCTAACAGTGTCTTTAAAAATTATTAACAAAACTATGATTACAAACTTGGTTAGACAATGACTATAGGTTGTTAGACTGAGCCCACATTTCTCTGTTATCTGCTTTTTTTCACTTACTTTTTTCTCATAAGATTAAAATTGCATAATAAGGAAAACTAATATTTTTGTATGCATACCAAAAAAAAAGGTAAAAAAATGAACATTTACAGCTAGAATTCCATCAATTTTTGTAATCTTTTTATAATATCAACCCCATAAAAATTAGGTCTCTGAACTGACTGCTACTTTATTAAACTGTAACTTGGTAATAATGATTATAATGTTATTTGCATTATGGTGTAGGCTGATGTATGAGCTGTTGCTGCTATTTTATTCTGTATTTATTGTATTTATATAGTTTTAATTTTGCATTGAGTCTCACTGACTAGAGGTAGGATTTGTTCTTACATTTTAACAGTGGAAACTCTGGGGCAACTATAGATATTCCCCAAACTAACTTTAATGGCTCTTTCTAGAGGGGTTCATTTATTATTATATTGGGTTTTTTTACAATATAAATAAAATCATTTTTACACCATATTATGCATTAATGCCACCTATACTGAGAGTGGTTTAGTTTACTATATAACATTTTTACATTGTTTTAATAGGGTTTGACTGCCCTTACCCAGCTATTGACAATGGTCACATTGTTCTTAAGAATAAGGAAGAATATATTCCTGAGCATGTCGGCCATGGTTTTACGTGGAAAAATACTGTCCAGTTACAGTGTGATTCTGGCTTTGTAATGCAAGGAGAGGACAGCAGTGTATGCACTTTCCTCAGAAAATGGTCACCAGAACTGCCAAAGTGTGTACCTTGTGAGTATCTTCTTACTAAATCTGTTATCCTTTAGAGTATAATAAATAGTTCATGTTGACAAATCACTTATTGTAATAGTGGCCTTGTTACATATAAGTTTAAAGGGTCACTAAAGTCAAATCAAATGTTGCACTTTCTTTTTATATACACACTTTTTGAGGCACCATCTCCTACTGAGCATGTGCATGTGTTCGTAAGGTATGCGTATACTAGACTGTGAGTATCTGATAAAAGTCACATGAGACAGGGGGCAGGCAAATGGGGAAAAGATAAATTTGTCAAAAAATAAATAAATGTATTGCTTATTTGAAATTCAGAGTGTTATTTCATTGTCTTTATATTCTGCACTTGTTAATTATGCAATTCTACTGAATATTGTGGCCCTTTAATGTTTTACTTTACATCTCAACACTGTGCATGTAAAGCACTTCTGCCGAAATTGCGTATCATCGCCAAATACTAATTCTCTTGTATCACTAAATTGCTGTAAATCATCACCCAGTGGTTGGTTATCTAAAGTTTGTTGATTTGGCATAATTATGTAATGACATTTATTGTTCTTATATGTTAGTGAGGTTTGTGCAAAGGGGTGTTTTTTAAGGCTATTGTGTATTATGAGATTTCATATTTTGTTTCATAAGTCAAAAGAGAATTTATGGACAGTACCAATTTTTTTTCCTTTGGTGAAGGATAATAATCCATAAAATATTATATGATGTGATTTTTATTTTTTGCTGTGAAATACATTTATTTCATTACGTAATTGTTGTAAAAATACATACAAATATATGTTTTATACATGAGCAACATTTCTTACATTTGTACAACTGTTTTATCATTTTTATTAAACATTTAAATAAGTATTTTAAAAAAAATCTATTTTAAACATGTGCAACATTTCTTACTATACTGCAAAGTACATTTTGTTAAACACAAAACTTTTCTTTCATGATTAATATAAACCAGACAATTTCAGACAACATTGTACTTTATTTCTATTATCAAATTTGCGTCATTCTAGTGAGCTAATGACAAGAGGCATATATGTGCAGCCACCAATCAGCAGCAGTCTATTGCTGCTATTAGCCTACCTAAATATGCTTTTAAAAAAAGGATAGCAAGAGAATTAAGCAACTTAGATAATAGAAGTAAATTGGAACATTGTTTAAAATTGTATGCTCAATCTGAATCATGAAAGAAAAACAATTACTTCACTGTCCCTTTAAGAGTATGCATAATATATATATATATATATATACATATATATATATATATATATATATATATATACAGTATCCCAAAAAAGTGAGTACACTCATCACATTTTTGTAAATATTTTATTATATCTTTTTATGTGACAACACTGAAGAAATGACACTTTGCTACAATGTAAAATAGTGAGAGTACAGCCTGTATAAAAGTGTAAATTTGCTGTACCCTCAAAATAACTCAACACACAGTCATTAATGTCTAAACCGTTGGCAACAAAAGTGAGTACACCCCTAAGTGGAAATGTCCAAATTGGGCCCAAAGTGTCACCATTATTTTCCAGCATTGCCTTAACCCTCTTGGGTATTGATTTCACCAGAGCTTCACAGGTTGCCACTGGAGTCCTCTTCCACTCCTTCCTGATGACATCACAGAGCTGGTGGATGTTAGAGACCTTGTGCTCCCCCACAGATGCTCAATTGGGTTTAGGTCTGGAGACATGCTTGGCCAGTCCATCACATTTACCCTCAGCTTCTTTAGCAAGGCAGTGGTCATCTTGGAGGTGTGTTTGGGGTTGTTATCATGTTGTAATACTGCCCTGCAGCAAAGTCTCCGAAGGGAGGGGCTCATGTTCTGCTTCAGTATGTCACAGTACATGTTGGCATTCATGGTTCCCTCAATTAACTGTAGCTCCCCATAGCCTAGGTCATCTTTATCTAGAGTAACAATTCTTTTTTTCAGATCCTCAGAGAGTTCTTTGCCATTAGGTGCCATGTTGAACTTCCAGTGACCAATATGAGAGAGTGTGTGATAGCGATAACACCAAATTTAACACACCTGCTCCCCATTCACACCTGAGACCTTGTAACACTAACGAGTCACATGACACCGGGGAGGGAAAATGGCTAATTGGGCCCAATTTGGACATTTATTTATTTATTTATAAAATCTTTTACCAGGAAGGATACATTGAGATTTCTCTCGTTTTCAAGTATGTCCTGGGTCCACAAAACATTGCATTGTTACAACAGGGTACAATAAAATACAGAAACAATATTAATACATAATATATGAAAAATTTAACATATAACAGGTAGGAAATATATAATCAACCACGATAGGTGCATTCTGTTTTGAGATATGTAGAGAGGGATTTCTTAAAGGATTTTAATTGTGGTGCTCTGTAGGAAAAGGAGGATCGAGCTGCTTTCTTTTTGTATTGTGGCAAACTAAATAATGTGCTGACACTGGATTGGAGGTTATAGAAGGTGGGAACAGCCGGGGAGAGCATTCTGCTCAGGTAGGGTGGGAACTTCCCATAAAAGCTCTTAAACACAAGGCTGGAAAGATAAAGGGTTGCGTCTGGATTCCAGCGACAGCCAGTTTAGTTCTTTTAGCATGTCACAATGGTGGGTCCTGTAGTTACATTGTAGCGCAAAGCGGCAGAACGAGTTATACAATGTATTAAGTTTATTAAGGTGAGTTTGCGGTGCAGGTGCATATACTACATCCCCATAATCAATGATTGGCATCAGCGTTTGCTGTACAATCATTTCCTTTACTGTAGGACTTAGACAGGATTTGTTTCTGTACAGGGCACCTAGTTTTTGATAGACACACAAACAGGCTCAGCTTTGGTTGCTATCGCACTCACATAAAGCTACACTACTTGCAGAGTCACAGGCAGTTAACCCCGTGGTGCAGTTAACTGCCAGGGTGCAGGTCCAAAGGGTGAATTACAGAAACAAACACTGTTACACACATAAAAGCACTCGCTCATAAGCTCACAGCTAAGAATAAAAGCAAAACTATATAAAAATATATATTATTCAGGAGCAACATTTATTCACAAATGACATTTTTAACGCCAATGCTTGCATCCAGAATTCATTGTATATATTTTTAATATTAATACACATGTAATTCTTTCATAGAAATACCAGTACATTTTGGTCATTGTGTAGTTTCAGCAATTGAACCACATTTTCAGCAGCTTTGTGGACCTCAGAGAAGAACAATTAGCTTCAGTTTAAAGAGACATTAAAGTCAAAATTAAACTTTCATGGTTCAGACCATGCAGTTAAAAGACTAATTTACTTTCGATATCAAATTGTGCGCATTTTTTTTTATATGCACACTTTCTAAATCACCAGCTACTAGTGAGCATATGCAAGAGTTCACAGTGTATATGTATATGAATGCATACAAAGAGAGAAGCGCTATAACAGGAATGACCAACAGCTCAGTAGCTTGATCTATGGCGAGTTACCACATAGGAGCAACCTCTTTTTGCCCAGTTGTGCTTTTCATAGAGGAAAACTGTCCTGAAGTATAGCAAAGTGATCCCGCTGAGTCCAACCGCCGAAATACCAGGCTATTCTCCTCTGAACAAGGAACATGACAACCCTAGACAATCGTTTCAGCCTACTTTGGGCCTCGTCAGTGAGGTACAGCGATATTCCTCTAAGCACATTGGGCAAGGAGCCCACGTCTGATTTCTCCATCATCCTCCCCAGGGTCATAATACAAATGCATGCAAATAGAGAAGCCCTCTACCAGGAACGAACAACAGCTCAGTAGCATGTTCTATGGTGAGTTACCTCCTAGGAGCACCCTATTTACTAATTTACTTCCAATATCAAATTGTGCTCAGTTGTTTTTTATATGCATACTTTCTAAGGCACCAGCTACTAGTGAGCACATGCAAAAGTTCACAGTGTATATGTATATGAGTTTGTAATTGGCTAACAGTTGTCATGTGATAAAAGGGGCGGCAAACTGAAGTAAATTACTGCTATTTCAAAATTCAAAGTGAGTGCTATTGCATTGTCTTTTTAAGCATCTGTTGATTAGGTAATCATACTTTATCAAATGGTCCTTAGGTGCCTGAGAGAAATCACACAAAATCTTTGAGATTTTTTAGCATTATATTACAATGTATGTGTCTCTCCTTGACATCAGGAACCCTGCATACTGTGATAAAAAGTGCTCTAGCAAAAATTTGTCTTTCTAAAACTGTTTGAGGGATCTCGCAGTATTTACGAGATAATCTTTCCAGACCAGAGAACTTTCATTAGGCTCTAAGGCCCAGATGATCGAAAGTGCTGCAAGATGGCAATATATTTAAACGGGATCTGACGGAATGTTGAGAATGCTGACACAATATTTTAATTGCCAACATTACTATTTAAAGGCAGCATCGTAGAGGAGCATTTTATTATGGGTCACAATTGGTTGAGACACTGGCAAAATATTCCAAGCAGCATTGGCACCGACATTGGTGATGTAAAGTAAAGAATCCCTTTTTAACCCCTTAAAGACCAAGGACATGCCAGGTACGTCCTACAAAAAATGGTTGTTAACAACCAAGGATTTGTCTGGCACATCCTCAGGGATTTGAAGCCCTGGAAGTGATCGTCATCGCTTCCAGCCGCTTTCAGGTTATTGCAGTGATGCCTCGATATTGAGGCATCCTTCAATAACATTTTTTAAGCATCCGATGCAGAGAGAGACACTCTGTGGCCCTCTTTGCATCGGCCAGCGATGGTGCTGACCGTTGGTGGGTGGGTGGCTCATAGCTGAAGCAGTTTCTTCTGATGTGGAATCGGTTCCGGTATTGCCGGGATGGCGTCAGGAGCGTGCAAGGGTGGGGCGGGAGCGTGCATGCGTATGTGCGCGCATGCTACTTAGTCTATTCACTGCATAAGGGAAGGAGGCAGAGGGAGAGGGAGGGGGGATAAGTCTTGGGGAAAAGGGTTCTAGGAGGGGGAGGGGGCAGCTACACTACAGAAAAATATATTTAAAAAAAAAAAAAAAGCTGCCAGTACTCAAGATTGCGGCAAATAGGTAGAGGGGGAGGGTTAGAGAGCTGTTTGAGGGGGATCAGGGAGGTTGGGGGCTAAGGGGGTATCACTGAAGACTATATAAAAAATAAAATAAAAAAAAGCCTTTTATTTTAGTACTGGCAGACTTTCTTGACATGTAATTAGTGTGCTGAAGCCAGGGGGTGAGTCACTACTGGGCAAGGGATCAAACTTGCTGAAAAATCCAGAAGTAGTGACTCGAGGTGCTGGTTAAAAGCAAGGTAAAAAACTAACTTTTTTCAAAAATAGATTAAAAAGCGTAGCATACAATATGCATGAAAGATGCTAGGCATACATGGACAAACAGACAGAAGTGTGTCTGACGCATTTCACACCCCCTAGAGGCGCTTAATCATAGACATAACTCCCTAAGGAGTATGTTCATTTATATACCATGGGATTTAACCTCTTGTATACAAACAAATGGATAAGCTCACTAAGTAACAAGTTTTGTATTTATGTGCTTCACATTTTTTCTGTAAATGATGTGACTATAATCATGAATTGCAAACAACTATGTATTTTGATTTTAATCAGTTTGTTTGTATACAAGGGGTTAAATCCCATGGTGTATTAATGAACATACTCCTTAGGAAGATATGTCTATTATTAAACGCCTGTAGGTGGCGCGAAACGCTTCAGTCACACTTCTGTTTGTTTGTCCATGTCTGCTTAGTATCTTACATGCATATTGTATGCTACGCTTTTTAATCTATTTTTGAATAAAGTTTGTTTTTTACCTTGCTTTTAACCAGCATCTCGAGTAATTTATTTTGTGTTTTTCTGTCAGCCATGTTTGTTTTGCCATCTTTTTCAGTTGCAAGACTTTACAGTGTAAGGCAGATAGTGTAGGGGTAGTTGCAGTAAGGTCACAAAGGCATTATTTGAAGTGTTGCGACACAGAAACCATGTTTGGTTGCAGTGCGCATTCTCAGAATTATGTAATCACACTCCACATATTTTAAAAAGGAATGTGTGGATGCGATTATGTAATGAGCAGCATGCGCATTGAGAGGGGTAAATAGTGCAGCGATGGCAGCAAATATAAATATATATGTATATGCATATATATTTACTGGGAACACACAGTTCCCATAGACTGCAATGTAAGGGGTTTTTTTCATCCCACTCCCACCAACTTTAGCCCTAAAATACTGCCTGGTGCAATAATTTTATTAGAAAATAAAGATGCTGCTATCTTTATTTTTTAATAAAATACGCTAGACTGTAAGCTTGCAGTAGCAATTATTATTATTATCAGATATTTGAAAAGCAGCAATAGGTTCCTCAGTGCTAATAGCAATAATTAGCCACTTTTTAATGGCTGTTTAATTATTGCATGCTCACAAACGGACAAATTTGCCCATTTGCAGGCGTGCAATAATTTAGCGCTCCACTTGTAATCTAGCCCTCAATATTTTAATTGATGCATTATTATGTAGAATGCATGATGTTTAGATATTTGCATAGAAATTCCAATGTAATTAATGTTGCTTGTTGTGTTTATTATTTGTAATTAAAAAACAGTATCAATAACATGGTAGTTCTACCTAACTGCATGCAAGTTATGTAAAAATATAATTTTATACTACTACTATAACATAAATATATATTAACATATATATCTATATTATTACTTATAAAGACAACAAGCTAACATAAAAACATTGAATGTGTATACAATACTTAAACCATTATGCAATATACATACATAACAGTTTAAATATTGAATATCAAAGGCCTGACTACATTATAGCTGCAATCTTTGAAATAAAATGCATGGTCATGTATAATGCATATTAGTTTAAGTATTGGATATATAAATGAAAATATAGATATTCTTGCTTGATACATTTATTATTGTAAATATAAATATATTTTTAAAATAGATATTTATGTTTTAAATTACAGTTGCATTATAATTATAGTATTACATAACTGCATGCATATTAAACAATTTTAATACTAATGCCTTCTGTAATATAAATATAAATTTTAAAATATATATTTCTGTTTAAAATTAAAAACACAACAATAAAAAATAAATGCATATTCATTTATATACAATAGTTAAAAGAATATGCATTATACATAAGAATGCATAATGTGTAAAAATTGTAGATAAATGCACATTTAACCCCTAAGATGCCCTAACCTAATCACCTAATCAAATCTCATACAGGTATAGGGGGGGTTTGGAGATTAAGGCCTAATAAATGGTTACCATCAATGATCAAACACAAATAAAATCTAAAAGGACATCGCAAATGTAGCCCAAGTAGGACAAAAAATCCAAGCATGCAAAACACCAATATTGTAGGATAACAACTTTCCCCTTGTTTAGACCAGCGACATATAAAAAGTGTGCGCTCACCAGTGTGCCTCAGTGCTTCCCCTTGCACTTCATAGAAACGTGCGGTGGAACCAGACTTCAGTTACCTCTTAATCAGCAACCTCTGTGGGGCTATCCAGGAGCCTTTCTGTCCCTTTCTCTGCAGTTTTATGCTTACAGCACCATGATTGGCACTCAGCCAATCCCGTAAAACAGTTGACGTGGGAAATCACATGGGAATATTCTGGCCAAAGGGTCAGATTTCTGCCTCATCTTTTTTGTTATTCAAACATTTGGTGTATGTGCCAGATGTTCAATTTTTTTGTCAGGCTCTGGTTAGAATCAGGCCTGTGTTTAAGTCTGTTGCTCCTCCTTGGAGCCTTAACCTTGTTCTTAAAGTTTTTCAGCAGGCTCTGTTTGAGCCATTGCATTCCATAGATATTAACTTATTATCTTGGAAGATTTTTTTCTTGTTGCTTTTTCTTTTGCTCTGAGTGTTTCGGAACTCTCTGCTTTGCAGTGTGATTCGCCTTATCTTATCTTTCATGCTGATAAGGCGGTTCTTCGTACTAAGTTGGGTTTTCTTCCTAAAGTGGTTTCAGAAATATTAATAAGGAAATTGTTGTTCCTTCTCTATGTCCCAATCCTTTCTCTCTTAAGGAACGTTTGTTGCACAACTTGAAGGTTGTGCGTGCTCTGAAATTCTTCCTACAGGCGACTAAGTATTTTCACCAGTCATTTGCGCTGTTTGTTTGTTTCTCTGGAAAGAGTAAAGGTCAGAAAGCGACTACTACTTCTCTTTCTCTCTGGTTAAGGAGCTTATAAGACTGCTGGTCAGCAGCCTCCTGAGAGAATTATGGCTCATTCCACGAAGGCTGTCTCCTCTTCTTGGGCTTTCAAAAATGAAGCTTCTGTGGATCAGATTTGCAAGGCTGCAACTTGGTCCTCTCTGCATATTTTTTCCAAGTTTTATAAATTTTATACTTTTGCCTCGGCCGAGGCTTCTTTTGGGAGAAAGGTTCTTCAAGCGTTAGTGCCTTCTGTTTAGGTCTGCCTGTCTTGTTTTCCCTCCCTAGTCCTCTGTATCCTCTAGCTTGGGTATTGGTTCCCACTAGTAATTGTTGACGTTGCGGACTCACCATATCTTAGGAAAGAAAACAAAATTTATGCTTACCTGATAAATGTATTTCTTCCCAGATATGGTGAGTCAACGACCCCACCCTTTAATTTAGGACAGTTATTTTTTACTACACCTCAGGCACCTCTGCACGTTTGTGTTAATTATTTTTCCATTTATCTTCGGTCGAATGACTGGGGTTTGTGGGAAGGGGAGTGATACTTAACAGCTTTGCTGTGATGCTCTTTGCCTCCTCCGGCTGGCCAGGAGTGATATTCCCACTAGTAATTGATGACGTTGTGGACTCACCATATCCTAAAATAAATAAATTTATCAGGTAAGCATAAATTTTGTTTCTCTATCTGAATTATGAATGTCTAATTATAACTTTACTGTCCCTTTAACATGTCAATAAAATGTGATCTATATAAATGTTTTCCTACAATTCCAATTTGTTGTTAACTTTCTGTGGTCATATCATTTTTTTCATAAATAGATATAGAAGATAATATAATGCTCGAAGACATACATGAAAATGTAGATATTGATTCTATGGAAATAATAATACTTTCCCAACTACTAAAGGTAAATAACATTGGCTACATATAAATACATACATTAATATAATGTTTTCAGATTAATGTTATTACCTTTTAATATGTATGTTAACTGGTATTATTTTTTTCCTTCCTTTTTTTCTTTCTTTCTTTCCTTATTTCTTTCTTTCTTTTTTTTTCTTTTTCTTTTAGCCATTAAAGAAGTTATTGGAAAGGAATCTAAGACAAAATCAAATGAAGAAATTCTTCAAAACTTGAAAATTCTTCGTGATGATATTAACCATAATATAAAACAAGTGATTAAAATACAAAATAGGCAAACATTAATACTTATGCATAACAGAATGAGAAGCAGTCTGCCAGGAACGAAAAGCAGCATCAATAGCTTGTTCTATGGCCCGGTTGCCACCTGGTAGTAGCTTCTTTCTGCCCAATTGTGCTTTTCACAGAGGAAAACTTTCCTGTAGTATATCAGTCTGATCCCGCCGACATGGTCAGTCCAGCCCCGAAATACCAGGCAATTCTCCTCTGAACAAAGAACATGACAACCCCAGACGATCGTTTCGGCCTCCTTTGGGCCTCGTCAGTGAGGTGCAGCCATATCCCTCTAAGCACATTGGGCAAGGAGTCCACGTCTGGTTTCCCCCATCACCCATAGGGAGACTATCCCCAGGGTCATATTTACATATGCAAAACAGAATGAGAAGCAGTCTGCCAGGAACGAACAGCAGCATCAATAGCTTGTTCTATGACCCGGTTGCCACCTGGTAGTAGCTTCTTTCTGCCCAATTGTGCTTTTCACAGAGGAAAACTTTCCTGTAGTATATCAGTCTGATCCCGCCGACATGGTCAGTCCAGCCCCGAAATACCAGGCAATTCTCCTCTGAACAAGGAACATGACAACCCCGGACGATCGTTTCGGCCTCCTTTGGGCCTCGTCAGTGAGGTGCAGCCATATCCCTCTAAGCACATTGGGCAAGGAGTCCACGTCTGGTTTCCCCATCACCTATAGGGAGACTATCCCCAGGGTCATATTTACATATGCAAAACAGAATGAGAAGCAGTCTGCCAGGAACGAACAGCAGCATCAATAGCTCGTTCTATGGCCCGGTTGCCACCTGGTAATAGCTTCTTTCTGCCCAATTGTGCTTTTCACAGAGGAAAACTTTCCTGTAGTATATCAGTCTGATCCCGCCGACATGGTCAGTCCAGCCCCAAAATACCAGGCAATTCTCCTCTGAACAAGGAACACGACAACCCCAGACGATCGTTTCAGCCTCCTTTGGGCCTCGTCAGTGAGGTGCAGCAATATCCCTCTAAGCACATTGGGCAAGGAGTCCACCTCTGGTTTCCCCCATCACCCATAGGGAGACTATCCCCAGGGTCATATTTACATATGCAAAACAGAATGAGAAGCAGTTTGCCAGGAACGAACAGCAGCATCAATAGCTTGTTCTATGGCCCGGTTGCCACCTGGTAGTAGCTTCTTTCTGCCCAATTGTGCTTTTCACAGAGGAAAACTTTCCTGTAGTATATCAGTCTGATCCCGCCAACATGGTCAGTCCAGCCCCGAAATACCAGGCAATTCTCCTCTGAACAAGGAACATGACAACCCCAGACGATCGTTTCGGCCTCCTTTGGGCCTGGTAAGTGAGGTGCAGCCATATCCCTCTAAGCACATTGGGCAAGGAGTCGACGTCTGGTTTCCCCCATCACCCATAGGGAGACTATCCCCAGGACTATCCTCCTCCCTTGACCTTCATGGCTGACCGAAAAACCGGTGCTACTTGGGTATTGACACTTGAAGTGTCCCCATTGCTTTCTGCAGATGCAGTCACAGGTATATCCTGATTAGTGTTCATCATACCTCTACCCCTACCAATAGACTTAGGGTTTTTAGCAATAGTACCTGTGTTTGTATGTTGTGTCTTTACTGCTGCTGCTGCTGTATTTTTGTTGGTACCACTATATTAAATGGACGTTGTTCAATTGGATTATCTACCAAATGACCCCCACCATTTAAGCATCCCTCCCCTTCTGAGTTGGAGCTATCATCACAGGAGGTGGAGAAGTTGGACAAGGACTCTTCATCTTTAGTCTCGTTATCAGTAACATTGAAGCTAACTTTCTTATTCTTATTGCTCCTATTATTCCTCCTTCTCCTCCTTCTGCGATTAAACCCCTGAGTAGACATATCATTCTGTATTTCTCCATCATCAGCCTGTCTTAACCTATACTGTCTGCGCTGATATGACTTGTACCAAATAAACACTTGGCCCGTGCTGTAATCCTTCTGATCCCTTAAAAATTTGATATGTTTTATCAGTATAATTTCCTTTTTGTGTGTCTCAACCAGGGCCGCCATCAGGGGGTGACAGGGGTGACTCCTGTCAGGGGCCCAATGGGCTAGGAGGGCCCCATAAGGCAAGAACTAAAAAAAAAAAAAAAAAAAAATTTGTTTTTTAAATTTTGGCAGCCATCAGTGGGTACTACAGCAGAGTGCTAATTGAGCATGCAAAATGTTATTACAAGGAGTAAAGTATTAGCATTTGAGAGGATTTCTGAGTGTGCACTAAACCACTATGCACAGTGTGAGGCAGACTTGGCACTTTGTTTGTAGAGTGTGTGCCTGAGTCAGATGGCTGATCACTTTCATTTGCAGAGGAGGTAGGAATTACTTAGCAAATGTTTTTTATTTCTTTGTGCAATTTAAGATTGTAACTTCAGTGTGGTAGTAGTTGTATGGTGGGGCCAGGGGTCCATAAAAACACATTTTGTTTTAGCAGCAGTGTATTTATGATTACTTGACAATGCTGTAGAAATTCTATATTTAAAACCATGCAGAAATGTTTCCTCCTCAATACACAAATGATATATATTACATTCCAGTTTACTGCCTCTTTATGCAAGGACTTTCCAGATACAATTAGGCATTTTATCTAAGATTTTTACATCTGCATAATACTCTCAGACTAAGATTGCTCAGTGTTGGAAAGTTATTCAACTCCTGTTGTAAGGATAAAATATCTTGTCTAACCGTATTAAGCATCTCCATTTTGTACTTAACTAACATAGCCATCAGCCTAAAGGAACATTCAGACAAAATTTGATTCCACTCCTTAACAAACTCATCATTATTAACTTCAAATGTGGGGAATTTCTTCACTCTCAGTCCCCTAGGAATCATACTTAGAGAAATATACTTATTCATTATCCATGTGTCAAGTTTCAATCTTAGTTCTTTCAAGCGCAAAACTTCCAAATTACAAATTAAGTCACTTAATTTAGTATTTGAACTGTCCATTGAGAAGAATTCATCAAGCTCAAGTCCCATCAAATCTCTGTCATCCACCACTGACAATGAGTAAAAGTCTTTATGTTCCAAGGGTGCCTCCATATTTGTGCTGCTCAGTCTCACAGTTCTTATGCACGTATTTAGATATACACTTCTTAGTATTGGTTCATATGAAGTAAACAAGTAAATAGAGTAAAGCAGATCTTAAAAATAGATGTGACTCCTGGTTTGGGAAGAATATTATTAAAAAAAAACGATCAATTTAGGAGTCACTCCTATGTGAGGGGTGAGTCACGTAGCGGTAATGTCTGTTTGATACATGAAGTACCCTGTATACACGTTTATACTACAGATATAGCCACTCAATAGCACAAGCTTGTTCTTATATACCACAAAGACAACTATAACATATTGATGGAAAGTACACAACGTAAAAGTATACACTACGGACAAGACTTATGTATACATACATAGGAGTGACTCCTAAATTGATCGTTTTTTTAATAATATTCTTCCCAAACCGGGAGTCACACCTATTTTTAAGATCTGCTTTACTCAATTTACTTGTTTACTTCATATGAACCAATACTAAGAAGTGTATATCTAAATACGTGCATAAGAACTGTGAGACTGAGCAGCACAAATATGGAGGCACCCTTGGAACATAAAGACTTTTACTCATTGTCAGTGGTGGATGACAGAGATTTGATGGGACTTGAGCTTGATGAATTCTTCTCAATGGACAGTTCAAATACTAAATTAAGTGACTTATTTTGTAATTTGGAAGTTTTGCGCTTGAAAGAACTAAGATTGAAACTTGACACATGGATAATGAATAAGTATATTTCTCTAAGTATGATTCCTAGGGGACTGAGAGTGAAGAAATTCCCCACATTTGTAGTTAATAATGATGAGTTTGTTAAGGAGTGGAATCAAATTTTGTCTGAATGTTCCTTTAGGCTGATGGCTATGTTAGTTAAGTACAAAATGGAGATGCTTAATACGGTTAGACAAGATATTTTATCCTTACAACAGGAGTTGAATAACTTTCAGACCAATAAGGAATATGCTGAGTTTGATAAACTCTTAGAGAATGTAGTTGAGACACACAAAAAGGAAATTATACAGATAAAACATATCAAATTTTTAAGGGATCAGAAGGATTACAGCACGGGCCAAGTGTTTATTTGGTACAAGTCATATCAGCACAGACAGTATAGGTTAAGACAGGCTGATGATGGAGAAATACAGAATGATATGTCTACTCAGGGGTTTAATCGCAGAAGGAGGAGAAGGAGGAATAATAGGAGCAATAAGAATAAGAAAGTTAGCTTCAATGTTACTGATAACGAGACTACAGATGAAGAATCCTTGTCCAACTTCTCCACCTCCTGTGATGATAGCTCCAACTCAGAAGGGGAGGGATACTTTAATGGTGGGGGTCATTTGGTAGATAATCCAATTGAACAACGTCCATCTCATATAGTGGCTACCAACAAAAATACAGCAGCAGCAGCAGTAAAGACACAACATACAAACACAGGTACTATTGCTAAAAACTCTAAGTCTATTGGTAGGGGTAGAGGTATGATGAACACTAATCAGGATATACCTGTGACTGCATCTGCAGAAAGCAATGGGGACACTTCAAGTGTCAATACCCAAGTAGCACCGGTTTTTCGGTCAGCCATGAAGGTCAAGGGAGGAGGAGGGACAGACAGTATGATGGGTACCAGGGCAAGGAACAGATATATGATCAGGAAAACATAGTTATTAACATCTCTTCCTATACCCTAAATCAATTTGAACTAAAAGTACTTAATCTAGGATTAGGGTTCTGTCCCACTCGGAAATTTGACCTTTTCAAACAATTTTGGACGTCAATAGGTTTGTCAGAACCCTGACTCTCCGTAGACATTTTTCTGAACAGGATACTGTATGAGAAGAAATGGAGGTTAGGAGAGATAGAGAGAATACTGGTGCATGGAACAGTTTTAATACGATGGTTGCATTTACAGACATGCAGGATCTAGTTACCTTGCAGTCCCTCAATGCTGAGAGTGAGCAAATATCTCAGGATGGTACAACACCAAGTCAAGGTATGAAAAATAAATCTAAGTTTTATCCGGTACAGTCCAGGGGTAAATCCCTTGAGAATTTTCATAAGAGAGTCTTGGAAGATCTTGCTCTGTTGGACAGCACAACCAATACAGGCCACTCTAATTTGTCTAGAAAAGAGAGAGAGGCTATTTTATCTCTGCAGAATAATTTGTCAATTGTCATTAAGCAATCGGATAAGGGTGGCTGTGATGGACAGAGAGATGTACATTAAGGAAGCCCTTAGACAATTGGGTGACGGTGATTCATACCAGCCACTATGTGGGGACCCTACTGTGAAATTTGGCAAAAAACTTAGGTCTCTTTTAGACGATGGGATATATACGGGTGTAATTGATAGGAATACAATGGACTACATTTTGGTAGAGAATCCTGTCTTACCCATATTCCACCATCTGCCAAAAGTTCATAAGGGCCTAGAGGATATAAAGGGGAGACCAATAGTGGCTGGAATAGGATCACTGTCTGAACATTTGTCGGAATGGGTAGATAATATCCTACAGCCATTAGTCAGCTCTTTACCCAGTTTTCTTAGGGATACATCTCACATGTTGACCATGATTGAAAAGATACATGTAGAAGAGGATATGAGTTGGTTGACAGTGGATGTCGCCGCTCTCTATACTTCCATTCCTCATTCTCTTGGTATTAGAGCTGTTCATTTCTTTCTGGATTTGTTAACTGATTATAATGATGAGACTAAAGATTTTGTGCTAAGATCTATAGAGTTCCTGTTGGAACATAACTATTTTTCTTTTGAGGGGGTTTTTTACCTCCAGAAGAGAGGTACAGCGATGGGGCGAAATTCGCCCCTTCGTATGCCAACCTATTTATGGGTTGGCTTGAATATACCTTTCTTCTGGGGGAGAATAACCCCTTCAGGGATGGAATTAAATTCTATAAAAGGTTTATTGATGACCTCATATTCATCAGTACCTTTGATCAAAGAGAGACAGAGAGGTTTGTAGAATACCTCAATTCCTGCGTACCAGAGATTAACTTTACGTATGAGTGGCATAAAACAGAGATTAACTTTCTTGATATTAGACTGATATTTGATTTTCAGTCTAAGGAAGTGCATACATCTCTGTATCGCAAAGCCATTACAGCCAATTCACTATTGCATGCTTCTAGTGCACACCCAAAGCATGTCTTTAGGGGAATTGTAAAAAGTCAGTTTCTAAGAAATAGACGCATACATTCTAAAGAGGATACCTTTGAAGCTGAAGCTAGTGCTCTAGCAATTAGATTCAGACCAAGGGGGTATTCAGACAATTTGATAAAAGACACATTTAAAGAGGTTCAAAAATGTAATAGGGGAGACCTCTTGGGAGGAAGGAGAAAGAGGCAGAAGAGTAAAGATGAAACATGTAAGAAACCCATTTTTGTAACCAAATATTCATCACAGTATTATGATGTGTGTAGGATAGTGAGGAAATATCTGCCCATCTTATATGGGGATGATTTATTGAAGGACACCATTAAACGGGGATGTAAATTTGTACATTCCAGGAATCTATCATTGGGCAATATGCTCTCTCCTAGTCAATTGCGAACACCAAGAAGTAATAGTTCCTGGCTTACACACAATGGTACATACAGATGTGGAAAAAATTGTAAGGCATGTTAACACATAAAAGTGGGTCCTAATTTTAGTTCACATTCAACTGGCCTGAATTTTGACACAAAAGGATGTATTAAATGTTTTTCTACATTTGTGGTATATCTGATTGAATGCTCGGTTCATTCCAAACAATATATAGGAATGACATCTTGAGATGTCCGTACAAGGATAAGGGAGCATTTGGGATATATCACAAACAATGTGAGATGCTCAGAATTAGCACGACACTTTATAGATGAACATCATCAGAATGTGTCAACATTCAAGTGGAATGCTATTGAACTAGTTAAAAGTCTCCCTAGGGGAGGTGACAGGAGATCCATTTTAGCCAGACAGGAAGTCTATTGGATTAATAAGATGGGCACGTTGATTCCAATGGGTTTCAACTCAGCCAATGATATTATAAACTTTTGGGAGTAAAGGTGGTAGTAACCTCTTTACCAGAAGTAAAACAAACAAACTGTCCACAGCACCAATGGAGTAAAACGAATCTTCTTTATTAAATGATTAAAAGCATACAGGACAGGTATGCGACGTTTCGAGACCGCAGTCTCTTAATCATGCATACACAGTAATGCACCTGTCTCTTAATTTAAAGGCAGTGTCAACCAATCACATTCAGAATCCAAAATGACACACCTTGTGCTTGAATTAACCTTTTCATCTCTTATTTATACATGCATATACAATTGTGATTTGGTATATAGATTCTGCCATCCATAAATAGAGACACAAATAAAAACAATATATTTACACAAAGAACAGGTAGATTACAAAATACAGGTAAAAAGCTGATGTACACTTACAAAAATATCATTACACATTGTTTTTACAACTTTTTTGATTCAAAGCCTTTAAACACAACACTGTTATTATTCTGTACAATGTATGAACTCTTTATATTAATCATACAGAGAACAAGATATAAGAAAGGTCCTGCATACACTATACATAGATTAATGGCCCTAACCTGAGGAATACACTCTAGATAAAACAATCGAGAGTGAAAATAGAGGGGAACCCTGGCTTAAACTGAGAAGTTTTTTAAAACAGGTTTTTTAACAGAAAGTTTTGTTTGACATCATAATACCAGAAGAGAATTTTAAAGTGAGTTCGCTCAGAGGAAGACCGACAGATCCCATTCTCTATTTAACCCCTTAGGGTACATAGAATCCAACCTGTGGATCCAAAATGCCTCTCTTCGTTTCAGAAACATTTCTCTGTCTCCTCCTCCTCTGAGCACTCCCACTTGATCTATAATTTGCCAACGTAACTGGCTAATTTGATGGCCAAATTCCACAAAATGGCAAGCTACTGGGGCCTTATCATCTTTCTTTCTAATGTTTGACTTATGCTGATTGAGTCTATTTCTCATGCTTTGGGTCGTTTCACCAACATAAATACAGGCACATGGGCATTTAATTATGTATACCACATATGTGGATTCGCATGTATAGTGTGATTTCAACTTAAATTTATGACCATTTATAGGGTGTACAAATTCCTTGCCCTTGATGACAGAATTGCAATTACCACACCCTAAACATGGATAACAACCAACATTCCTCTCGGTGATATATCTTTCTTTATTTGGTCGTTTAGATCCTAAGTCAGATTTTACTAGAAAGTCTCCAAGATTTTTAACTCGCTTATGGGCCATAATGGGTTTGTTCTGTAATACTTTTATTTCTTTATTGCAATCCTGGATGATGTGCCAATGCCTTCTTATAATCTTAGATATTTTATTGCTATGCTCATTGTGCTGGGATATAAAGATCAATTTATCATCTTTAGCTTGTCTTGCTTTATCTCTATCCCTTACTTTATGTGCATTTTGTATCTCTTGATTAATAAGCAGTGCTGGATACCCTCTATCAAGAAACTTTTTGCCCATTTCCTTAAACCTAATTGTTTTAATTTCTTGCTCACTGACAATTCTGTCCACCCTAATAAGTTGACTCCTAGGTAATGAGTCCTTTAACCTGTTGTTGTGAAAACTATCGTACCTTAAAAGGGTATTGCGATCTGTTTCTTTACAATGTATATCAATTTTCAGTTCAGTACCCTTTTTGTAAACCTCAGTGTCCAGAAACACCATCCTTTCTTCACTCAAATTTAAAGTGAACTCTAGACCTGCTACCTCATGATTGATCTCATCCACAAAGCGGACCAGGGAGTCCCTGCTGCCCCACCATATGCCAAAGATGTCATCTATAAATCTCCACCAGGTGGCGCCATACTTTTGAAAAAGCTGGTTGCTATAAACAAATTTTTCTTCAAAAAAATTCATATAAAGGTTGGCATATGATGGGGCAGCATTAGACCCCATGGCTGTTCCCTTCTTTTGTATATACCACGAGTCCCTGAAAATAAAATAATTATAGAATAACACCACTCTCAGTAATTCTTCAAAAAAATCAATTTGTTGCACATTATATTCTCCTGATGTTATTAGCATATGTCTTATTATACCAATGCCACTCTCATGCTTTATTGAGGTGTATAAACTTTTTACATCTAATGTGTAGATTATGCATTTAGAACAATCTAATTCTGACGTGGATAACTTACTAATAAAATCGCTAGTATCCTTAATGTATGAAGACATCCTTTCTACATACGGTTGTAGTAATTTATCCAGAAAAACAGCAATATTAGAAAATGCAGATTCGACATTGGAAACTATGGGACGCCCCGGAGGACTTTGCATATTTTTATGTACTTTAGGTACAGTATAGAAAATAGGGGTTTTTGGATGTTCTCTATATAAATATTCTCCCATAGTTTTATCAATGATACCTGCTCTAATGGCATTGGTTATAATACGTTTGATTTCTTTCTGAATCTTAAAAATAGGGTTGGTGTCTAATTTCTGATAGGTGTCAGTATCTTGTAACTGTGTCAGTATCTCATTTATATAGTACTCTTTATCTAGGACTATGGTGGCTCCGCCCTTGTCCGCTCTTTTAATTATGATTTCATTATCTTTTTGTTTAATAGTCTTGATGGCCTCTCGTTCAATTTTAGATAAATTCAAGTTTTTTCTTTTTCTGTCCTTGGTTACTTTTATTTCTAGTTCTTTAATGTCAGACATAACCAATTTCATGAATGTATCTAGACTGCTGTTGTGTACCTGAGGTGTAAATGTACTCTTTTTGTGTAGATTATACCTTTTAGGGGTGATAGCACAGCATTTGTCAGATTTACTTAGCATGTTGTCATTTATGCCAATATGTTTATTACCAAAAAACAATTTCAATTTTATACTTCTGAAAAATCTAAATAAATCTTTGTTCAGTTCAGTTGTGTCATTTTGGATTCTGAATGTGATTGGTTGACACTGCCTTTAAATTAAGAGACAGGTGCATTACTGTGTATGCATGATTAAGAGACTGCGGTCTCGAAACGTCGCATACCTGTCCTGTATGCTTTTAATCATTTAATAAAGAAGATTCGTTTTACTCCATTGGTGCTGTGGACAGTTTGTTTGTTTTACATTGTGGAGCTGGAGGTCGCCAGCTTGACCAATTTGCATCAAAGCCTAGGAAGGCATTGCCCTGTGCCGGTCTCATCTCACATTGCTGTCTCTTTACCAGAAGTGCCCATCCTCTTATTTTAGTTTTAGTTTTAGTTTTGGACCCCCCTTTTTTAAGTGAAATCTCAAGAGACACTTGGTGGTATGAATTTATAATGTCTAATCTATAATTTATATATCAATATACAAATTGATATTATTGTCTATCTGCCAAACAAGAAGGTCTAACTAAATAACTAAAAATCTAATTATAAGGGTAATGATTTACATGAACAAGTCTTTTTAATACTACTGTCATTATGTCTCTTGATGTCTTTGGGACACTTCAAATAACTCTTTAGTATTATTTCCTTTAATAAGCTTATCTACATCTTCCCTCTAGCAACTCACCTAGAGTTATATAGAATAATAATAATATATTTTCAGAGATTATTTCTATATGTTAAGTATGGCTATCAAGGCAGAGGTATATTATTAGGTTAGAGTATATATAAGGGTTAAGATATAGAAGTTTGATTCTTGGAATAAAAGGAAAAATAATTACAAGAGACTAATACAAACAGTATCACACATGAATAGGAGATAGGGAGGTCTTTAGGACCTAGATGTTGCCTCTAATCAAAGTGGTAGTTGTATGTTTTTAGAGTACCAATCAGGTGAGAGTTGGTTCTTTAAATGTAAGTAGTAATTAACTTCACAATGAGTCTATGATTACGGCAAATCCATGCTGAAACGTGTAAGACTGTGATCTTACCTACACTTTGTACATTTTTTGATGCTGCTCTACTGATTTTAATTGTTTGTACTATGTGTACACAATAAATTGGACTTTTTATTATTGAATTGAGGGTCGTGGCCTTTTTTGGAAACTATTTTTCTACATATTATATATTGTTTTTTTCAGCAGACCTTAAAGATTCTAACTTTCATGTTGTCTTATAAATATATCATAACATTTGAGAACTGTGCATCACAATGTGTGAAAAAAATAAATATTTTTCCTTTTTATTTTTATCATGGTTATCGAGCATATTGTCTGTTTAAAATGTCAAAAGAAAATGCAGAATGTACCTTGCGGAAACTGCTGTATTCGCAGCACGATAAATCGGCCCCATTGTATCATACTTTACATCTTTGTTCTTAAAATTAAGTTACTGTGGTAAACATTTTTTTTTAAAAAATCTGATGTTAATATCTTTATCAAAATTTTAATAAATAACTTTGCAAACAATAGTGTTTGTATTTTATTATTAAACTATATAGTTAAAAGGAAAGGTTTGCTGACAATTATATGAAAATTTAAGAATTCTCAAAAACACAAATTCTATATTTTGGAGCAAAAAAAAAAAACACAAAAGAAAGCGTCTCCTAGTGCAGTATTATCACACAAATGGATGGATAGAGATAAACAAATGTTTGTAGTACTCACAAGTGTGGCAGCACTTAATGTCTGCTGAGTAGCGCTGGTTGGGATATCACAGTGCCTCAGCTCACTGATAACAGGTCTCAGGATGACCGACTGCTGCTCCTCCAAGCTTGTAGGGTCAGGAACATACTCGTGCACCAATGTGTGTATAAAAAGTGTTTTTTAAAAGCTTTAAAATATAAGAAATAAAAACAGAGGGGAAGGTACTAACAACCTTACTTTCTCAGTCACAGAACCGATACGCATTTCTCAACTGTACTGGCTGTTTCCTCAGGGATGTTATGCTAATCATACTAAAATCCTTAATATCTTGTGCAGCCTATCATAAAGTCTGGTTAATACACACCCATTTATGACCAGAGTTCGATCATATAAGATTTCAGAATATCAAACATAAAACATAAATATCTCCATATAATAAACCTCTGAATTTAACTTCAATCAATAAAGTATTATATACTTACCAGGTTTCTAAGCTGAAGCGTAACTTATAATG
Organism: Bombina bombina; assembly: GCF_027579735.1. NCBI lineage: Eukaryota > Metazoa > Chordata > Amphibia > Anura > Bombinatoridae > Bombina > Bombina bombina. The sequence goes on along the minus strand of NC_069501.1, from coordinate 447,240,094 downwards.
CCTCATATATCAATCCCTACATTTAGTAATGGTCAAGTCATAATAATATATAACAATGTATATTTATACACAAACCTCTATATAAGTCCCTTTCTTTGGAGAAGAACCATAGACCCATCTCATAAACAATAGTAGATGGAATTAATATTTTACAAAAAAGATAAGCCAGAGTGCTTGGCTATCTTCCTAGACCTGAACATTTTATAGATATCATTGCTTAAAGGGACTTGAAACCCAAATTTTTTCTTTCATGATTCAGATAGAACATGCAATTTTAAACAACCTTCTAATTTGCTTCATTTTCTTGATAACCTTTGCTGAAAAACATAGCTAGATAGGCTCAGTAGCTGCTGATTGGTGGCTGCACATAGATGCCTTGTGTGATTGGCTCACCCATGTGCATTGCTATTTCTTCAACAAAGGATATCTAAAGAATGAAGCAAATTATATAATAGAAATAAAATGGAATGTTGTTTAAAATTGTATTATCTAACTAAATCATGAAAGAAAAATGTGGGGTTTAGTGTCCCTTTAAGGCAAATACTTTTGGTATATTGCTTCTGTTTAGTTGTTTTATTTGAGCTGTGCTCTGTTTATATATCTATTTGACGCCGATATTTGCGGTAATACATTAGTTACTTAACTAGTTACTTAGGCTAATAGCCTAGAGGCAAGCTACTGACTCACTGTGACAGTGTCCAACCAATAAATTGACCCCCTCTGGCCGGGGCTGGCACGCAACGCAAGTTACCTACCGCAAGCCAATCAGACTGAGTCTGTGAGTGTCTGTCTCTGTCTGTCACTAACAGCTCAGTCTGTGGGCCGGGCCGGCTTACGTCACACTGAGTTGACTGATGACTGACTGTCTTTCATCAGGGCCATCTTTAACACGGGGCAGTTGCCCCTGGCCCAGTTGTGGGGCCCAAAACAGCTGCCCCTTGAGCCCGCATAACAGCCGTTTGTGGAAGGGGCGTGGGACGGTAACTGCACTTGGTGAATGCCTTGCCAGCCCAGCATGCCTAACTAGTTCCCCTGCCTACAAAAACTAAATAAAGCTATCCAATGCTGTCAAAAGATTGAAATGCTTTTAAAACAACTTGACAGCTATAAGGACATGAAAACCCTTATTTATATGGTGAGACTCACATTTTATAATGAGGATCTAATGATTATTATTATGGTGAGGGGGTGATAATGCTTATTAAAGAAAAAGTTAGCAGAAGCTGGAGAAGCCACATATTAAAACCACTGTTAAGCAGGGCCACTCAGTAGGAAAGGAGACTTGTATTGTATTTACAGACTTAAAGGGACAGAATACCTTATTGTGTTTCCAATTACATTACATTTTTAACCAGCTGCAGAGTATAAAATTAATGAGAATGTTCTTTTTAAGGTTCATTTGTGTATATGAAATAGCTGATGTTGTGTTTTGAAGCCACAACCTAATAAAATGGGTTGAGCTTGTAGGTATAATAAGATCTCTTTACTTTATCACATTATGTACATATACATGCTTCTTATATCTGTCCATAAACAATGGAACATTAGCATTTTATGACCTTATCTCTTCTATACCCGACTGGGAGTGAAATTTCCTTTGCTGGCTTTGTTTACTCAGCTAATCTATAGCTTGGACCTAAGCCCAGAATCTTTCAGAATAGGTGGAGATACCACAGGCTAAATCAACTATTTCAAATGCCAACATAAGGGTAAATTAAATAATGAATTTAATACACTCCAGCAAGTAAAGTAGATCATTGGGAACAAATTAAAGGGGAGAAAATGTTTGAGCAAACTGTACCTTTAACTGAGGGCTCCATTGCTGTTAGGGACTCTAGTACATAATGTTGCACTGTAGTATTTGTTTCACATTATATTCTCCATATTGTGTTTACAGCCATTGCATGTTTTGTGTGTTTTCATACATACCTGTGTCTTTTGGTATCTTTCTTGAATTTATTTTTTGGCACATTGTGCGTCATGATTTGCCAGCTAATGCTTCTTCTGATTTTAGACTGTGCTTAGTTCCCTGTATGTACTGTACCCCTGCTCCCTGTCTTGACTTTACTGTTCCAAACTCTGCTGCCTGTTCAGGTCCTTATCTTGCATACAAAAAAACCCCAAAAAACACTCAACTGAGACAGAACACATACATACGCATAATGTATATACATACATACAAATAAACACACATATATATATATATATATATATATATATATATATATATATATATATATATATATATACAGGAACAACAAAGGATTGAAGACTGCTGGATCAATTTCAACCAAGTGGTTTATTCAGGCATAGGTGATTGAACACTCAGTGGTATACAAGGTAAGGTGTCATAGATCTGACGCGTTTCGCGCATGTGCAATGCGCTTCATCAGAGATCATACAGGTGTGTTCAACTGGTGAAGTGATATACATTGTGTTGACCAATCAGGAGCGTTAAAATACATTTGACCAGGTGTTGGTCTTGTTAAGCATATTTTCTGTGACACATAAATAACAAGTGGTGTGGTTTATACAGTGAGTACAAATGAAGAAAACATTCTGTTGTGTTTGCAAAGTGCATGCTTGTCAATACCTTTTTGCATAACATTGCTTATCAACTTATAATGATAAGGAAAGGGAATTATATGTATACATAGGTTATGCAAAGAATGTATAAAAGGAACTACCTAATTGTGATGTGAATAAGATAATAGTATATGGAACACTAAGGAGCCATATGCATGAGGAACTCATGTATATGTTTAACACTAAGGGAGCACGTTAAATGTGTAAGAAAATTATAAAAATTAATTAAAAAAAGTTTTTTTCATTTATATATAGCGAGATAAACAAAACTAAAAATTGTGTTGCTGAACAAATGATAATCATGATAAAATTTGGTTTCTTTTTTTCTTTTCTTAACTCCTCTTCTATAAACGCTACAATTTGTACCTATATTAATAATGTTATTACCTAATCAGCTGATGTCTAATAATCTATACATGATTTGGGCAAACCAGTACAATGTAGCTGGATAGAGAAGGGAATAAAATTCTTTTACGAATTATCTACTTACGATCTACTCTATTGCCCTTCCAAGGAAGATAGATATATATTCAAATTTACTTAGTGAGTCTGTAGATAAATATCTGCTTCCTGTGTTCATTATTACAAAAACCTGGATGGGCTGTATTCATATTCAAACCTAAGTACTGTGACATAGGTCAAATATGAGGTGACCAACTAGTTCTGGATTGATTGGAAAAAGGCCAGAGAACTAAGTATGGGCGTGTGTATGGCAATGGGGGAAATACACTGTCAGCATCATCACTAGTCCAAGAATAAGTCTAAGTCCTGTCTCTTGTTGATGCCTTTTGGATATTTAGTTTGAAGAGTAAAGATCCAGAATGCCTCTTGCCTAAGTAATCTACCCATTCTATCACCCCCCCTGATGTCCCTTCTGATATGGTCTATGCCTATGAAGTGAAACAAATGTTTTGTGTGTAGTCCATGGTTTCTAAAATGTTTAGCGACTGGTGTTTTTGGTTTATCCTCATCTAGGGAGAGGAGGTGTTCCCTAATGCAGTCTTTTAAAAGACGGGAAGTGAGTCCTATGTATTGAGCCGAACACTGTAGGCATGTTATAAGGTAGATGACATAGGTACTTGTGCAGTCTATTCGATGTTTAATCCGATAAGTGAGGCCTGTTTGTGAAGATGTAAAATGCTCTGTTTTGTTAGTGTAATTGCAGCTTTTACAGGTGTGACCACATCTGTAAAAACCATTAGAGATAGATAGCCAGTTGGTAGGTGTACTTGGTTTATTAAAAAAATGTTTTTTGATTTTTTCACCTATAGTAGGGGCCTTTTTGGCTACACATCTAATGTGTTTCTTAGTAATGTCTTGTAATTGGTTATCGCTTTGAAGTATCGGTAGATATTTCAGGACTATGTCACAAATTTTATGGTATTGTTTGCTATAGGCTGTTGAGAACACTATATTTTGAGTCTGTGGGGTGATTTGGGTGGTCGTGTCTTTTTGTTTGTAAAAACCTGAAAGTAGTTTTTTTCTATCCATTTTACTGGCCTTTCGGGCTGTTGATAATAAGAGGTCTTTTTTATAGCCTCTTTCTTGTAGCCTTGTGGTGATAAGGTTTGCTTGGATATTATATTCTTGAATTGTGGAGCAGTTCCTGCGGGCTCTAATATACTGGCCTTTAGGTATGCCTCTGGTGATATGGCCCACGTGACAGGAATCCGCTCTAAGAATAGTATTCCTAGATAAGGATTTTCTGAATATAGTGGTAGTTATATTTTTCTGATTGCCTGCTGTTAATTGGAGAGCCAGGTATGGGATGGTATTATCATCTATGGCATGGGTAAATTTTAGGTTAAGGTCATTAATATTTAACCAGTCCAGAAAAGAGACAGCACTATTATGGCTGTCCTTGTTCCAGATGACCAATAGGTCATCTATAAAGCGACCATACACAACTACTCCGTCTTCAAAGGGGAAGCCTTAACAAAATATATGGTTAAGCTCAAACCAGCCCATATATAAATTTGCATAGGCGGGGGCAAACTTTGCCCCCATGGCTGTGCCACATTTCTGTAAGTAACCCCCCCCCCCCCCGAAGACGTAGTAGTTGTGGGTGAGTAGGAATCTTGTGGTTGAGACTAAAAAGTCAATGTATTCTATGGAGAAATTTGTGTATCTCATGATCATATTCTTCATGGCCTCTAGTCCCTTATCGTGGGGTATACTAGAGTATAGGGCTGACACGTCAATGGTTAGCCATTGATAGTCAGGATGCCATTCAACTTTCTCCAATTGTTGGAGTAAGTGGGTACTGTCTCTTATGTAACCCGGAAGTGATGTTACTATGGGTTGTAGGATAGAGTCCAACCAGGCTCCTAGTTTTTCACATAGAGAGCCCATGCAAGCCACAATGGGATGTCCTGGTGGACTGGAAAGTGTTTTGTGAATTTTGGGAACAACCCTGAAAGTGGGTATAAGTGGGTCATCAGTTAGGAGACGTTCAAAAATTTCACGTGTGATGAAACCCTCTTCCAGTGCTGTGTCCAAAAAATCCAAAAGTTCCCTAGTGTACCCAAGTGTGGGGTCTGAGTTTAACTTAATGTATGTGTTGACATCATTCAAATGGGTAGTAACTTCCCTGAGATAATCAATGGTATTAAGTACCACTACGGCTCCCCCTTTATCAGCTTGGGTGATCACTATATTAGGGTTGTCTTGCAGTTGTTTCAGAGCCAGTCTCTCTATACGAGAAATGTTGTTAAATGTATTATGTGATGTCTTTATCTCGTCATGTAATTTAAGAATGTCTCTTTGTACTGCTTCTTGGTACATTTCTATGCAGGGACTCCTAGATTGGATAGGATAAAAATAGGAGTTATCTTTATTAGTCTTACCAGTATGTGCTGGAGTATGTCTCTGATCATTATTCTGTAGAGATATGAGTGAATTAAAAGTACTTTGATCTTTGTAAGTTAGTTCTATGTTGGAGATGTTGGGAAGGGGGTCTGTGATGATGGGGGGGGGGAATGTGATCTGCAACAAAAAAGTGTTTCTTTAATGTGAATTTGCGTGCTAATCTATTCACATCTATCATTGTAGAAAATACATCAAAATCAGTGCTAGGAGCAAAAGTGAGTCCTTTATTCAAGATAGATATTTGTGCTGGTGATAGAGAATGATCAGATAAATTTATGACATTATCTATTTCTTCTTTGTTTTGGAGGCTGCCCTGCTGGGGTATCTATGTGTCTTGGCAGTACTCTTAGGTGTACTAGTCTGATTTGGTGTTTTGACTAAGGTGGCTAAAGCTGGTCTAGCTGTGTTAGTTAATTGTAACTCTGGGGGGGCAGTTTGTTCTAATATTAAAGATTCTTGGCTGGTGTTAGTAGTTGCCTGGCTACATTCTGAAGTATGGTTTAATGATGGATGTGGTCTCATTATTTTTAACAACAGTTGTTCTCTTTCAGACTTTTTATGTCTCAGTAATTGATTCATTAGAGTCATTGAGCATCTTGTTAAAGTATGATTCCACTCCTCCATAAATTCAGGTTTCT